>NC_086449.1:722167146-722282146 GCF_028390025.1 Pseudophryne corroboree
TTTATGTGTAATTAAGTCTCAAGTAGGAGGGGTAGGCCAAGATGTAGCCAATCCGAGCCATGTAAGAGATCACAACAGCAGAACATCACCAACTTGGTTGGGTCTGTTATGTACAATACCAGAGATATTATGTATCTCTAAATGGTGCTCCAGCCATTCCGCTCCTAACTGTTATGTGTTTGAAAAATGACAGGAGCTGATTGGCTGGAACACCAATTATCATTTGTAACAAGTGATAACATGAACACCAATCTGTGCCTTGGTAAGGATTCTACACCGGTAGCTACCTGTCCAAATGTGTTAATAATATTGGCACTTACGATCTAAGAGTGGATGGATTAACCAGCCAGACTTTACTAAATGGGAATATTTGCATTCTGCTTTTGAAATGAATAAAAGAAAACATTTCTTTCAATTTCTTCCTCTGCTTTTTTTTCTTGAGAAATCGCAGAAAGTTGCATTACATGACAATAAATCTAACAGGGGCCTTAAAACACTTATTCATAATAACATTTGCATATCATTATTTTGGCTGATGCGATTTGCTTGGTGCGGTGCCAACAAGTTTGCCAGAGAACTAATTTCTCATGTAAGTTAGTGTTACGCGTCTATATAGACTGATGGAAACATATAAAATACATATTCATTCCACAAGTAGATTAATGCAAGACGTGCTAAGCATCCGTGAACCAGAAGCAATCACTGGTTCCCATTCTTTCATTTCAACCTATAAAAGGAGGGATTTACACTTTGTCTGTCAAGAACGGTAACTTAATTCTCTACTTAAGTGAATGAACGCTTCTTGCAGTCTAGATTTTGGTGGAACAGTCTCAATTAATCGTCCGTAAAAGTGCCATAGTTTACAGGAACATTAGCGGAGGTTCACCCCAAAGTGGGCGTTTCTTCGCGAATTGGGTGGATTGAGGCAGCGCTGAGTTTGTGGCGATTTTGCATGCCTAAATGTTCGGGGTATGCCATATTGGGCCTGATTTTGAGTTACACACTTCTGCCGATGTTGGACGCATTGGAGTCATTTGTTTTTCTTCTGTGAACGCATCTATGTCATATTGCACATTCATCCAGATAGCTTGTGCACAGAGTCAGATCTGTGATTGAAGTGTACAGGAGTCACGTGGTCTCAGAAATGTCTTGTGTGTTCCTGGGCAGTGACTGGTAGGTAGCTTTGCAGCCACATGGAGAGGATTGATCCTATGGGCAAGTTGTGTGAGTGTCGCTGAAAGCAGTTGAGTACAGAGGCACTGAACCGCTCCCATAGGAGGCAATACTCAGACGAATAGCCTTCATCTGTCACAGTCATGGTGCACGTTTCGATGGCACATCCGATGGTTCATCCTAAGCATACGTGCCAACTTACTGAAGTCCCTTTCTAAGAGGGAGCAGGCAAGTCAGCACAGCAAGGGGTGTCTTACGGGGCGGTTCGGAGGCATGTCACAGCATAATAGGCTGGGGGGGCATGGTTACGTGTTCACTTCATCTTGGCCATGCCCCCACTAGACAATGCCGAGTTTACAGGCATTGTACAGTGGGAGCGTGGCTACGATGATGCGATTCAGCGCAAATTGCGTCATCTTCCATCCGTGCTGCCCACTTCTATAGGTGAATGGGAGGCTGGTGGCAGCTGGGTCCAGGAGACTTGCCCACTTTTCCGGGTGGCTGGGAGTGCCTCATCATTTTTGGGACCACCCGGCTGTTCCTTGAGTGTAGGAAAGTATGAGCTGATTACACACCAATAATTTTTTCCGCGTCTATGGACATTAACAGTGGAGGGCTTTGTATCGGCATTTTCATAAAGTCGCAGATCAGCAACTGCCAAAAGACGAGGACACAGTGGCGTCTGTGCCAAACTCAGAATTAGCCCCATTATTTTGAAAGGCTAATCTATTAGATTTCAGTAACATTTTGGTAACCACCCGTTGCACTTGGTTGTACCATATTTGTACCCATCTGCATTCCGAACACATTACAATCATACTTGCCTACTCCCAAATTTGTCTTGCTCTCCTGGGAGAGTAGAGCACCCTGTGTGGGTATAACAGCTGTTTTTGTTTAAGAACCACTGCATGGATTCAGACCGACGTACCGAGCATAGAGGAGCCTGTAATCATATTTATGCAACAAAAAGAATCTCTTGTGCTAAGACACCTTTTATCCCTCATCTAGACCTGGGGTCTGTAATGATCCCAACAGCTAAGTTCTGTTTCCAATTATCGTTCTTAAAAAAATCCATACATATATGCTGAGGGACTTTTGTTGGAGAAAAATGAAGGCACACCCTTTGCTGAAAGATGCCAAAGCCAAGTTATTGCTATACAAAACCTTGTTTAATGTGTTTATGTAAAAACGGCATGCAATCATTAAAATAAAAATGACACCATACTGAATAACTCGTAACTCTGCAGGAGAGCTGCAAGCTTAAAAAAAAATATCACACATACTTATTACTGTTACAGATACTATGCTGTTATTTCTCTGAATTATTTCTCTTCCAAGTTTTAAATGTTTAATGTCATCTGTGTTGTTGCTAGGCAACAAGTACTCTTAAGACCATATAAATACAATGGTACAACTTGTAACAAAAAAAGGTGCTTGCCTTCTCTCCCACACTATGCAGGTGTAACACTGTCACAGTATGCAGCTATCCTAACAGTAACACTCACTTTGCAGCCTCGGAATTTACACAATGTAAAACAATGGGCAGTTTGGGTTTATTCTGTAAGCGTTTATATTATTTTATAATGGTCAAGGTCAGAGGCAGAAATTAGAATTAAAGGTTAAGACGTGAGTTCCAATAAAATATAATTATGTGCCCTTTGTGGTACTGTAGATGTTTAAGAATTAAATTACGAAATAAACTCATGGGGTTTGTAAACCAACAGGGTGATTTTTTGTTTGTAATGTCTTCTACGCATCATGGAAACATTTACACATCACGGAGACACTCTTTCTGTGTACAAATCCAATGCCCATTACTGTTACACTTGTTTACTCACATGGCATGTCCAGAGCACTCATGAATTTTTGGGATTTCCACTGGACTCATAGCAGGAAAGAAGGCTTCCCTCCCGAGTCCTGCACATTTCCCTACTGTAGTGGTAGGGCAGGACCTTGAGGCAAATCACATCATTATAGCCCCTCCCCTTGCTGTGAGAACATGTTGACTAGTGGCCTTGTGCACAGGCAAGGGCCATAATAATGCAGATCTGCCCGTTTCGTTCCTTGGACCTCCTATCAAGGATCTCCTGGAGAGGATGTTCAAAAATGTAGGACAGTATGGTTACTGTTTGCAGGATAGGTCACACTAGGGAGCCCGTATTACCCCATCAATCGACAATTTAACTCGGCGTAGTGAAAGACAGACAGACTGGATTGTACTGGTAGTTAAAGATCGCAAGATATTCATGGTGTGGACATTTTCTGATTCACTATCACAATGACTGGTGTGAAAGCACAGGTTCACATGAGAATTTACTAGTCACATTTAGCAATACAGCTTAATTAATACTGCACAATATTATATCTGCTGCCATCTTTAATTATTATTTATGAATATCAGTTATTTATATAGCGCACACATATTAAACCGGAGTACCTGGAGGAAACCCACGTAAACACAATGAGAACATGAAAACTCTGCACCAATAGGGCCTTGTTGGGCATTGAACTCAAGACCTCAGCGCTGTAAGGCAGTAATGCTAACAGCTAAGCCAACTGTGCTGCCTTTACTTACTAAACACAAAATCAACAAAGTCAGACAGCGCTCACTTATAAGAAAGGTCCTTTAGACACTTGTCCTTATGCCTGATCTGTAGCTCAGCAGGGTTCATTATTAGTAGCTGTGTGCTCACTATTAGCCACATCAGGCGTCATCTGGCAAATGAGTATATGTAAATCACTCTATTTCCAGAAATTCTGTTCCTCAGGAAATGTTTTTCTTTGTTACTGTTGTAGTTACTTTTTGGGGGGTTTTCACGTTCCAACAAGCAACAAGGGCACGGAGGGCACAGCTAGACATAGGATATATCCCAAGAGACATAGGATATATCCCAAGAAACCAGCTGATCTTACCATCTTAATTTTGACATTTTTGACCAGACATACATTGACCTGGCCAAGGGCACAAGAAGATGAGGGGCGCTGATGGTTATATTTTTACCAATGTTTTCAGATTCTTTTACATTACTTTGTATTAATGAATTTGCCTTTCTAGATATTGATTTATGAAAGTCTATTATAATGTGCCAATTATCAATGGCTGTTTCTCTGTCTGTGTCACCTTCTCTCTCCATCCATATATACCCATCTGTATGTAGCCCGACAACTGTATATATGTTTTTAGGTATATACAAATTTCTCTGACGGGCTATCAATCTCATGACATTATCTATATATGTATCAGTACACAACATATGTCTGTGCCTCTCCTTCAATCCAATTCCTAAACTATGGCTATAATATGTATAAAGGAGTTTGCATAACTAATAAAGGCTTTTGTCTGTAGATATGAGCAATTAGATAAATTAATAAATATATAGGGGGTTATCCAATTAGGGCCATTTTTTCACATAGGTGAAAAAACTGCACTTTTCGCTAATTTTTAGAGTGAGGGTGAATGGGGATTCACCCTATTCAATAGCAGGGCTGTTTTTTCGCCTAGGTGAAAAATTTGTCAGGAGCAGAAAAAAGAGTGGTTAGGCAAATTTGCATGTTTTTGCACCTGCGTCGGCGATAACGCGGCCTGTTTTTCACCAATTTTGAGGCATTTTTCGCCAGTACTTTTTTACTTAAAAAAATAATGAAAAGGCTTTGGCGAAAATGCCATAAAACAGCCTGCAATTGAAAACGCAGGGAGGTGAAACCAATAGCTCCAAATTTATCAGAGCTTATTGAATACCCCTCATAATATTTCCTGCAACCCTCTTTGTGCCGAGCTGGGCATCAGGTATATCACATCTGAGATATGGTTCATATAAAATAAATTTCATTTGCTAAAAAACTATATACATATACAGTATATATAGTTTTATAAAACTTTTTCTGATAATTTGGGTGACACTCTTATGTTATACAGTAGTCGTACACAGAACAACCTGTGAAGTACATAATAGTTCGTATTGATAGTAATAGTAAAACGAATATTAATATTAATTAAAAAAATAGAATCTTTTCTCATTATACATTTTTCTGAATACTTAAATAACTTCTAACACAAAACTACAGAAAGAGTATATTATGTCTCCAATATACAGGTCCTTAGACTCAAGTAACATTTCCTCTGTCACCTCAAGTGAATCACTAAAGAAGTTCATCTAAGGAAACGCTGCTCCTTCAAATGTTTACGTGCTGACAATGTGTTCTGGTACATACAAGTTCCCAACTCCCATCTGGTTTAAACAATATGTATGCAGTGGTCAAATACTGTTAGATGGTGCTTGTATTTCTATAACTGGGGTCTTATTCTTTCCAAAATGATCCAAATGATTTATGTAAATTGTCTTTGCCCCATTATAACATTAATAACGTTAGTGTACCTATTGTGCAAACCTTATGAATATAGTAATTACAAATCAGGGACTTCTCAAATGTCATATTGAAACATAATTAGACATAATATTTTTGGGTCTTACACAATAAGTTGACTCTTGGGAACAAACACTACATGGTAATGATGGCCTAAGAGCCAGTACTGTAATAATTATAATAAGTAGTGTGGGTACAGTACTGCCCACATCATGGGGCAATGTGACTCTATAATACACAGTATATTTCTCTAATTGAGGAGGTTTCTCTCCGGTTCTCATGACGCTGAGGTCAAAATGATGAGAAATGTGGAAATGGTGGGACAAGTATAACAGGATAAGGGATTTCCAAAGGAAATCTTTTAAGTCTTCATTTATGGAAATCTCCCTTATCTGTAGGACAAACATTGTGAAAGATCTGATTTCCAGGAATAAAAGGCTTTAGGTGGTTTGGGAGTTTTATTAACCTCTTCGATGCCAGATGGTAATCCAGAAACAGGCATAAGGGGGCTATGAATACAGTGCATGGCTTTTGGTGTAAGGAGGGGAAGTATCAAGTCTTGGAGAGAGATATAGTGAAAAAGTTGCCCAAAGCAACCAATGAGCTTTTAACTGACATTCATATAGCACCATTTCTGAAATGACAGATGATGATTGGTTGCTTTTGGGAAACTTCTCCACTTTATCCCTCTCTCCAGCTTGATAATTCTCCCCTTAAGAGGTCCAATAAGACAGCCAGTCAACTCTAGCTGTCATTGGACTATACTTCCCAGCATGCTCTGCTGAGGTCATAAACAGCGTGGTCAAGTAATGACCTAGCCTACTGCCTAGAGTCAAGTGGCCACTGAGTGTCCCCAATTAGTCATACCTGTTGTTGACAAACAGAGGGGAGAAGGGTCTCAAACCAATATCTAGCCTTGGGCCCCATAAAGTCCCAATCAGGCTCTGCTGAAACCTATAGTACCACAGCAGCTTTAGAGCCACAAGGGTCCTACCACTTAAAATAATCGTGGATAAAAAAGCACAGTATGTGCCCTGCATTACAGTAAATAAAGGGCAAGCACTTGCAGATTCATGAAACGTTAATAAAATTTAATGTGTCCTCCTAAGTAGGCCAGAGTGTTACGAGCCTCTCCTGGATTCAACAGGTTAATTCCATTGTTGCTCTACAGGCCAGACCTTCTTCACAGCCTAATGTTTTATATGGCCCTCTGGCATCAAAGGGAATGAAACCGTAATCTTATAATAACTGTGCATTTTATGTATAGTCTCTCGAGCTCCTGCACAGGCGATATTCCACTGTCAAGAGAGAGACAACGCATTCATCAAAAGATGTTGTTGGTTCGGGAATTACATGAGATCCTGATGCTGAAAAGCCATTAGCACAAAGATGGAATCACTTCAGAATAAGTTCTAACAACACCAGGTCTAGTCAACAAACACTTCATTAAATAGCATCACTCTGGGCAATAGCCTGATATGTAAGATGCTTGCTGCGGAGAGATTATCATTTCATACTTTTTATATGGTACTGTGAATACATGTTAAAACCCCAATTTAACAAACAATAGAGTAGGATGAAAGTTGTAATCACATAAAGAAAAATCACCACTTATGTTAATCAACCACAGTAATGCTATCTTGTTTCATTATCTAACTGTTGAGAGGTGATAGTGGTATTTTGTTGCAGGATACTGGATGAACTCTCCCCAGGACTGCCAAGACTTTGGCCGGGCCTAGGGCAGGGCTGCCAGAGGGGGCACAGCTACAGTATGTGGTCTCAATGTATATACATTGAGACTACCTGTTCCTGGATAGTAGACTTCCTGACAGATAGGACACAGGTGGTGAAAGCAGAGGAATTCACCTCTCAAGCGCGGTCCATTAGTACAGGGGCCCCTCAGGGCTGTGTCCTCTCACCCCTGCTCTTCTCCCTGTACACAAATGACTACACCTTAGAGGCGCAATCAGTAAAGATCATCAAATTCGCCGATGACACCACCGTCATCGGCCTCATCAAGGACGGGGACGAATCGGCCTATAGACGGGAAGTAGACCGGCTGGCCCAGTGGTGCATCCACAACAACCTTGAGCCCAACCCCCTCAAAACTGTCGAGATGATAGTGGACTTCAGGAAGAAGTCATCTAGTGCACCTCCGCTGACGATTGCTGACAGTGTGGTATCGCTAGTGGACCTTAAATGAGGGTCCAACGCTGACGCCACTGTTGGGAAAGTGCAGCAGAGGTTGTTCTTCCTCAGGCAACTAAGGAAGTTCAACATCCCACAGAAGCTTCTGCTCCTCTTCTACTCCGCAATTGTGGAGTCGGTACTGTGCTCCTCGATACTCGTATGGTACAGCTCCGCCAGAGCGAGGGACAGATGCAGGCTCCAAAAGGTGGTCAGAACCGCAGAGAAGATCATCGGTGCCGACCTTCCCTCAGTCCAGGACCTGTACCTGTCCAGAGCTAAAAAGCAGGCAATGAAGATAGTAAAAGACCAGCTACACCCCGGCCACAGCATGTTTAACTTGCTTCCTTCAGGCAGGCGTTACAGGGCTGTCCCCGCCAGGTCCACCAGAAGCCTCTAAAGTTTCTTTCCCCAAGCGGTCTGCCTGCTCAACTCCTGAACATTGACTGACTAGACGTACATGTAACTAACTTGTGTCCCTACGGTATACCTATCTGTGTGACTCTACTTGCCCCCCACACCCCCACCTGCTTATCTGTTACCTACTTGGCTGTTGTATAGCAAACCGAAGACAAATTCCTAGTATACGCAAGTATACCTGGCCAATAAAGCTGATTCTGATTCTGATTACCATGGTGCACTCAGCTAGAAAGCGGCCTGGACCCTGGTAATCTGCCTCAGCATCTCCACCCTTAATTATAAATACATTCAATAAGTCCACCCTTATACATATATAAGCTCCTCCCACATTGTAGCTGTACAACCCCCCCCCCCTTTCCCATATTATTAACACTTACAACGTCAGCATGTTTTGTTGCTCTAAACCATTATGACTGAAACACCTGTGGAAAGGGTAGTGGCTATGGAAGCATGAATATTGGATGCTATCATATCAGAAAGCAACATTCATGTATTCACGTCAGAACACTTAAATAGCTTCTTGTCACTCTGAGATTTGGAGCCTGACTAAAGCTGGGTACACACTATACGATATATTGGACATCGCAAGGTCCATTGTATAGTGTGTACCCTCAATCTACTTGATTCATGGTCCGATGAATTGGCTGGTTACTTTGTTCCATTGGAACTGGCTGCACGTCCAATGGGACGATTCCACTGCCGACGTGGTGTTGTTACATGCAGCATGTCACAATACATCACACCATCATACAGCGGATTTCGCAGTGTGTACGGCGGCACCGGGTCACACCATTGTCAGATGTGTACCTAACTTAAACCCCATGGAGGCAGAATAACCATGCCGCCTACCACTCACTCACAACCAAAACTTGTCCAGATATAAATTATATGCTCTGCATAGCACACTAAAGGGCCCCATACACTACAACGATAATGCCCGATTTCATCCGATTTCGACCTTTCGGGTCAATAAATCGTATGAAAAGTGGCAAATCGTATGTGTTTTACATCCGATCCGATGCACAGTCCCGTGAGCAATCGAATCAGAGCCCCTAGGTCGTTAGTGCTGCACTCGTGATATGTCGGTTCCTGCAGGCATGGCTGGGATCGCATAAGATACATCGTATGCAAAAGGACTGCATACAATGTATCCTATGCGATCCTGCCGCACAGGAGGCTGCTGGGCGCTTCAAGGGAAATCGTATGCGATATGTGGGTCTGACATGTTGCTGTAGTGTGTGGGACCCTTTATACTCTATGTATTGTCTATTACCACTGCTTGTTATGTTGAATGTTCATGTGATAACCGTACCTGCTCTGTTTATTTAACACCAGCCACATTTGTTGGCCAAAATGTGAAATTTGAGACATAATTTATAGGCTGTAAGAACTCAGTATAGGTCTTACTGACCCGTTATGCTATATGCAACATGTTATCTAATATACAGATCGCATTCCGTATTACATGCAGTAGAAAAAAACATATGTTCTACATGTCTCCTATTGTGTTTCACTTATGTCTACACTGTCTTTTATCATATTCATGTTTGACTTTGTTTTATGATTTACAATGTATGTCCTTTGCTGAATATAATCTTCTAAAACATTTAACACACAATTTGTGTGAATACATTCTTTTTAAAACCCAACAAAATAATAGCAACCAACAGATATTAGTATTTAAAAGAGAATAATGCGCTGACTATAGTTATGAGCTATAGGTGTTCTATAAGTGATTTAGGATAGTGCTCAGATCCGATGACAGGTCATCAAAAAATAACATTATATATATTCTCCTTCTTCGTATTTCATGTCATGAACAGAATTTTTTTATTTTTTCTCCCCCGGAGCCTGAGGGGTAATCTCTTACAGGCACAAAGTAAACTACTGCCAGTGACATGTTTAGGAGCCCAGGCCTGCCTGACTGATGTCGTTTTACCTGCAATTGCAAGTTTAAAATTATTTTCCATTCAGTTTGTTTATAAGCACAGTGATCTGAGGCATGGCAAAGGGTTCCATTGTCTGATGTCAGTTTTCTCTCGATAAACCTCTACCTCCTTTGTTCCAATCATTATAACAGTCACAGCAGCTGTCATGAGAGGGGAGTAAATAGGTTAGCATAGAGATGTAGTGCGTGTCTGTGATATAATAAATAATGCGAATCTGAGATTGGAGCCTTTGGCTAATTTATTTATACAATCAATTCATTTTGTGAAATAAATCTGTTGTTGAATTATTTTGAATCCAATTTACCTTTAAACATATCATTTAAATACTGGAAGTATTTTTTTAATTTTACCTCTATCAGGCAATGCATAAACAGTATCGGTCTGGTTCTAGCTGCATGTAACTGCGCATATAACTGTGTGAGGGAGTGAATTCCGCATGGCATGGCGGGTATAAATGGGTGCTTGTTACAGGATGAGCAAAGATGGGCAAGGGAAGGGCTGGTCTATTCCTCCCAACAACACTATTTTTCGAACAACAGATTTTGTATGCCAAAGGTGAGGAGCTTTAGTAAATGAGGTAGAGATTTGCTTACTCGGACTGTGGTCTGAATGTATTCAGGCGTAACTGGGTTGATCAGGATGGGTTTGGCAACCTTGTCCTGAATTTTGATAATTGGGCATGATGCAGAGCATACTTGCCTACTGTCCTGAAAATCTTCATCGTAGCCCCGCACCCCGCTGACACTCCCTGCCATCCAGAAAAGTGGGCAAGCCTCCCATTTCCACCCCCATGTCCAACACCCCCCTCCGGGTGACACCCAGTGCTCACCCCTGATCCCCCGGCATGCTCGCTGCAAAAAGGGGCATGGCCTTGTATAGAGAGGCGTGGCCTCGCATGATCCCAAGAATTGTCACTCCGGGGGCGTGCCCAGCATCTCCGGAGATGTTGGGCTACCCCCGTAGACGGTCTCCTTGTGCTGTCGGATCCTCTTCTATGACAGGAGCCGGGTGCTGTAGGAGACTTTCACACTGCAGCACATGGCACCTGACACTGTTGAGGAGCTGACATTTTGGTGTGACCCCCTCTAGGTGTCACACCCGGGTGAGGGCCGCACCCCCCTGCACCCACCTTGTGACATCACTGCCCCCCACCCATGCAGTTGCTGACACCCCACTGCAGTTGTTTGTGAAAGTGAGTGGTCCAGGGGGTGATGTGATTTGCTCTAAATCATGTTATCTTAGCCAAACCCCCTGCTTTACAATGCTGGTAATCTGCTCATTGTATAGCGGGGTCATGGCTGCAATGATGTGATCACACATCCACACCCCACACCACCCACCTATGACAACATCCTGGCCCCTGTTGTGCCAACCTGGCTCCCTCCATCCGGTAGGAGCAGCCAGAAAGTATGATACAGAGTGAGTATTATGTTTGTTGGCATAGCGTGCCACGTGCAAAATCATATATAGAAAAATCACTGTACATTTTAAACTGTTGGATTTATGGTATTACGAATTTACCCCAGCTTGCGTTCCAACATAGGTCGAGTGTGTTTGCCCAATTGCCAATAGGTGCAGACCCTGACAAAGACATACTAATACAATCTGTATTATTGGGAGGCGGACAGGAAGGGTGGGTGCAGATAGTGGATGATTATGATGATTGTCCGATCACTGGCGAAACCCTTGTGATAGGCTGATCTCGGCTGGTGATTTCTTTGTTGCTTGGGCCCATACTTTGTGTGTGTGTTTAAGAGTCATTTTTTTTTCAGACACAAGACACGAGCCAAGACGTTTCTGCTGTATTAAAAAAAGTTTACCTGTTTTCTTGATGCCTACTAGAGAATGCATTTGCTGCAAATAAATGGTTACAAACATTGTTGTAAGTGGGACATAAGTGTATGTGACCTACGCTGGCTGTAAACCAGCTGCAAATGCTACTTTTGCCATCCAACATGCAATTTTAGATAGGTGACACTTTGCATATGCCTGCTATAGCAGTTTTTGAGTGAATGCAAAGTGGGCCCCGATGCAGCCAAATCATGTCAACAAAACGTTAAAAAAAAAGAAATAAGTGCAAAACGCATACCCTTAAATACATTACAAAATGTAAAACACTGACATAATAATCAACTGTTCTTAAAATAAGATTAATAAAGCTATCAAGATAGTGAAGTCTCAAGAACAGTTCCCAGTTCCTAAAAGCCTTTAAAAAAACATTTTAGATAGATAAACCATCCTTTTATTTCCGCTCACAAAAGCATCACATACTTGACTGTTCCCACAATAAAAAATTTGCAGCTTGTCCAAAAGTATTATTGTTGTGTTTTAAATCAGAATAAGTCAGTTCCTGCTACTCAGGCTCGTGACATATAATTGCTAAGCAATTTTCTTAAGTGGAGACTTCAATTTTTTCTTTTCCCGTCGAAATGAAACTTTACTCCATCGAGTTTCAAGCCCAAAGGGTTTTAGTGTGGTTTGCAATAATTATATTAGTGCTGGGAACTAGAGAGGGGGTGTTAGAGCCCCTTACACATCCATGTCTAAATATGCTTTTTATTTTTCCCTGAGAATAGGGAGATCATTTTCTGTAAAGATATTTGGTAGAACATGATCCTAATTGATCGGCTAATTTCCAGAATTCCTGTCTACCCGATTTTCAATAATTTGATTTTTACTAAAGTAAGGTTAGTGCTAAAGACATTTCAGTAACTCTAATGATAATAACAGTCTCTCGCCAGGGCCATTAATTCTTACACTTCTCCTTGGTGCCATTTGCTGAAATCATTCATAATTTCACTCCCTTCTGGCGTCCTTCAGCGTCTGTATAACCAGGCCTGAACGGGCTAATTTATCAACGTAAAATGTGTCTCTGATTATGCTGACAACAGTTCTGACAGAAATGTTACCATGAAGTGCTAATGTGAATTTAATTTATACTTGTTTTATTTTTATTTTTTTTGTGGTATTTTTCTAAATGTAAACGCTCTATGTAAAGAATACACAAACTACATTACTTTTAGAGGAATTGGTATAGTCATGTTTGTTGTATTTAAAAAAAAAGTTACGACTATTAGATTGATTTGAATTTCATTATTATAATTGTTTTTTCTCCAGTTTTCATTTTTGTGGTTGTTGATTTTATGGTTTATAGATCTCTGAAATGTTACTTGTTAGCAGCAGCTCGAGCATTTGTTTTGTAGGTAGCCAGAACCTGGTTCCACCAAGATGTTATTTGTTAGTATTTTGAGAGTATAAAATAAAAAAATAAATACAGTATTGAGTAATGTTTCTTTACTGTCAGGATCTTTTAAAAGTGCCCCAAATTTTTTTTTTTTTTTAACTTTTTTTATTGAAGCTCGACATAATGATACAATTGCAAATAGGTCATAACAAATAGAACACATAGAGACCAGAGAGGCGTTAAGAGTGATGTGAATCTGAGATTGTGTGACGTAATCACACATATGCTACAAATAAAAGTTATGCATGAAAAACAATGAAAACCTAGGTACAGGTAAAGTAATTAAACAGGTTCATATAGTGTCCAATAACGCATCAAAATGTCAACGCTTCCACCATTTTCTTAAACTTTTCCTTTCCCAACTAGGGCGACCGTCTCTGGAATGTATACCAGAGAGGGTTTGAACTAACATAAACAAACTATGGAGCTAAAAGAACAGTGACAGCTGACAAAACTGGTTGTTTCTAATTATCTCCCTGATATATGCTTAGACTAGTCGTTTTCAATTTCTAATTTTACGTATCCAAGCTACTGTAGTTCTACGCCACCAGAGGCAGGAAAAAAAACAACAACAACATTTAAACAGGGTAGATACATATATTAGCTTAATTTAGCTGCAACACAGATGTAAACAAAACAAAGTTTCAGAATCAATAAAGATGTTGGGGAGAGATAGCCGTAGTCGAAATAGTAAATGTATGTCTAATACCGGTAGGATAATAGTGTATTAGCAAAGAGTAATTTGTTCATGTAACAGCTTCTAAGGGTCCCCGGTCTAAGGATGATACTTGTACAGTGCTGATACCGTCAGGGGCAAGAAGGGAATGGGAGAGCAATGTCAAAAAGCGAACATTTGTCGAAAAATGTATTAGCCTAAATCCAGGAGTATCTACAGCTCCCGATCCACCAAAGCTTATGCACAATTTATTTTCAGATTGGGGGGCTTCTCCGCCAGCCGCCGCACCCAGAGTACTAGCTAAATCTACCCCCATCGGCTCATGCAATACTGACCCCACAGAGTAGCCCAGGATCTCTATGGGATGATAAGGACTCTGATTTTGTTGGTAATGGACAGCATCTGCCTCACCAATTGTTGGAAAAGGGATCTTAATCTGCTGAGGAGAGAGGTGTGGAGGAGTAATAATCTGGTCCCCCAGCCCACGGGGATCATCATCCCCAACAATTTGCTGGTGACTCCTCTGCAAGAAGAGCAGCCTCTATTTGTGATGTGATTTGATCTATCCACCTGTCAATTTGGGGCAGTAGAAGCTTGGCAATGGCTTCCGCCAGCTCCGTTGCCAAAGAGGAGTGTACAAGTAGCATTGTTAAATCTCGATTAGTAATAACAGACGTTATGCCCTAATGTCATACAATGGGTAACAAGTAATGATACCACAAGGTGGCACTGGGAAAATACAGATCGTAAAAGTTCAACCAGAGTAGTATACTATAAAACTACGAATTAGTGAGAGAAAATATTACAAAATTCAAACAATGGATAAAAGTTATACCAATGATAGTCAGTCAGATCATTAGTTAAAAGGGTAACCCCGATATCAAAAGCCAACGTTGTGGGCAAGAGCAGTAATACGGAAACAGACCACCTATACCTTTACAAACTTGTGGGTAATCAAGATTATATATTAGGCAGTGTAAAGAAAGAGGGAGTAATATTTTCCTGTTATATAACTCTGTTTGAATAACCAGAGTTAGAGTTATACGTTTCTAAATGGACATTCAAAACTAATAACAAATAAAACATGCAGGTGAGCGGTAATATACTACAACGACAAGTAGCCTAACAGCGTGTGGTATAATAACCACACACGGCAGAGATTAGACAGTAATGTCCCGTTAGGTTATTCACATAAGCTGCATCAAGCTAAAAGGTCCCATTCAGCGGCACAGGCAGGGGTGGATTTCAACGGCTCCAATAGACCTGGCAGTCCCAGCAGGGAAGAGTCAACAGGAGCAGGCAGTCCCAGACTTCTAAAGCCAGCCGGCAACCCTGACAAGTACCTGTTAAAGGCTACTGTAGGCCTATATCCTCCCCCAGGATCAGCAGCTGGCGTCCGGTTCACAGCTACTCGTAGCAAGCAGGATCCCCAGGACAGCACAGTCAGCTCGTCTCCAAAGGCTGCGACATCGGCAGAGAGCCCTCCTGTCTCCACATCCAGCGTGAGTCCTGTTGGATAGTGTAGAGCATGCAGGTGCAGCGTGCCTCCAACAGCGTTTCTGTTATAGGAGAGGCACACACCGCGGCCACCGCCTCCAGCAGCAAAGTCGTGGCTCGTCTCCCACACTGATCGAGGCAGTGAGCCCCAGCAGCAGATCGTCTCACACCAGCAGGTCTCCCTCCTCTCCAGGTATCCACATCACTGTAGGTCTGTTATGCGTGTGGGGGGTGTCAATACCGCATCGGGTTACCACTGGCCGCAATCACTGAACAGCTCCCGCCGGAGCTGTATCCCACCGTGGGTCCCCGACACGCTAATGTAGGCGGCAACGTCCCGGGCAAACCGTAGGGAATATCTGTCACCTCGCCGTCCCACAGGGCAGTCCCGGTCCACACACAGCAGGACCGAAGAGGGGCCGTTGAGAGCAGTTTAGGCAGTAAGCCTAGACATCCCGCATCTAGTTTTCGCGCCACTGCATGGCGGTCATACAGGCCATCAACATGTATGGCCGGACTCCGGTGGATATTAGGTCCACAAAGGCAAGCGTACCCTCAAAATGATCCACAGCTTCCAAGGAATACAGTCTCACAGAAACTGAAACCCCAGTCCTGCAGAATAAGGGTAATAGAGATGATTTCTTCTAGCCTCTGCCTGGACTTGCATTAAAAAGCGGCCATGCTGGATGCCCCGCCCACCGGAAGTCAAGTGCCCCTAATTTGCAAAAAGGGCAAGGGGATAATTTGATATGAAATCAACAAGTGCGGCAGGATGTAATGGAGTCCGAGATCGTCTTACAAGGCAAAACCAGGCCTTGTTGTGATTGCTGGCATCCCGCACATCCAGCGGTTTTGGACTCCATTACATCCCGCCGCAGGTGTCTGTCAAGTTGTAGTGGTAGATAAGGACCTCAACAGAAGTTGGTATATTGGTATATTTCACATGCATAGAAAGGCAAATAATTAGTAAACTTCTTGTACTGTAGCTTCACTACCTAGAGCTGGCCTATGGCAATATGCCTGTTTGCCCCACCCAACTGACTGTCCCCCCATCCATCTGACTGTGCCTGGCAAAATGCTTTTCCCCTTTCCGCTATGAGAGAGAGTGCCAGCAACCACCAAGATGAATGTGGTGCATTCCCCTTTGCCTCTAAGCACTCTACCATAGAAGGTGGTGATTGGCTGTCCTGTAGCAACAAGTGCCAAGATGTCACACACCACTCGCATAGGACTGACAGTGGGTTCACTAGCAATGCAGTGGCTCTGTCTTCTGTCTCCACCAAATAAAGCATTGCCTGACCATGCTGGGCTGATGGGTAAGCGTAGGCCAAGTCCCTCAGTAAATAAAAAATGGAAAATAAAGCACAAACATATTGTAAAAGCACACTATAGTACTTCAGGCCCCTAAGTGCCCACTGGGCGCTAGGTGGGTGCCCATTTACAAAACAAGATAACACATACTGTAGAACTACAGTGGATCAACTTCTAGGATCTACCTTTGCATATCCTATTATAATTATTCATATAGAGCTCACAAATCACAGGATTGTGAGTGAATTCCTACAACAACATGACACAGACGGCAAAGATGGCCCTGTACAAATAAGCTTACAATCTAAGATGTGGGGAACAAATGATACATAAGATAGAATAACAATTGCAGCTGCTAGTGGGGCTGTTTTAAGGCAGCAGCATTATCAGCCTCCAATTATAACATAGCCATTTGTAAATGGTGTTTCTAGGCAGCTACCAATGACTCATTAATCCCTACATAAATCTTAAAACTGGCTGCTGCTTGTAACCATAACTGCCCTTCAGCATGTGTCTAAACTGAGTCTCCTTCCTACTCTGGTTCTGGAGAAGGCTTTTGGTTTTTGTCCTACATAATAACTATCCGCAAGCTTGGGGGCGGTGTGTGTAGCTCGGGGTTTTCCTTTAGCATTATTCTGAATTTGGGGAATAGAACCAAGATAGTTGCTCATCATCATCATCATCCATGGCAACAGCTATCTCCAACAAGATGCAGAGATCACCAATGGAGGAACAGAGGTGGCAACAGCAATGACAGCTGACAGAAGAACCAGACCTGACTACACAGATGTATCATCAACATCCTCCAAGCTCAATCTTCTGAAAGACCCTGATTTGTTATGTCTGCCTAAGACATGAGGGGTCCAGAACATATAAAAAAATAATTATCAAGCAGGGACTTTTTTTTTAGTTCTTTGAATCATTCAATATCACAGATGTCTAGAGAGATGTTCACCAATATTCAACAAGTAATATAGCAGGCTCCCTAGAAACTCCACTTTTGAGGCCTTTGTGAGGTCTTTTTCTCCTAGTCTGTCACAACAGCAGGCCAACTAAAGTTATCATGACCACAAATAAGTGTGCACATAGTATCAGGCCATGCATGGCCATTAAAATTTTAAGATCTAGGGGGAGATGTATCAAGCCTTGGAGAGAGATAAAGTGGAGACATTGGTCAAAGCAACCATCAGCAATCTGTCATTAATCTTGCAGTCTTTCTTTGAAAGATTGATTGGTTGCTTTAGCTTTGGACAACTTTTTCGGCTTTGGACAACTTCTCTCCTTTATCTGTTTCCGAAGCTTGATACTTCTTCCCTCAGATGTACACCGCCATACACTGCCATGTAAACAGTACACATTTATATAAACAATAAAGAGATAATAAACATACAGTATGAGACCTTGAAGTGACATTTTTATATGCCTGTATCACAGTAATGAAAACTGGACTAAGGGGGACATGTACTAAGCAGTGATAAAAGTAGAAAAGTGAGCCAGTGGAGAAGTTGCCCATGGCAACCAATCAGCTGCTTTCTATATTTTTATAGTATGCAAATTCCAAATGTTAAGCCAATGCTGATTGGTTGCCATGGGCAACTTCTCCACAGGCTCACTTCTCCACTTTTATCACTGCTTAGTACATCCCCCCCCCTCAGTGAGGCATTGTCAAAATCCTCTTTGAAAAGCCCAATGTTATATACAGCAATAGGTTCTAAGGTAAAACTTTTTTCCTTTGCAGAATGAAGTTTGCAGAAATAAAGCCCATGTTCCTTCCTTATATTTCACAGCTTCCCCCACCACATATTCCCACAGTAATGAGGCAAGTAAGAGGCTTTCTCCCCCTCTCTCACCACACCACATGTGCGACTTATGTTTCTGTTTTTTCGCTGGCGACAATATGGAGCCAGAGTCTTTCCGTTCGGCACAAGTCATCTCCAAGTAGCTAACAACAACACAAACAGAGGCTGCCCCTCTCTCTCTCCTCTGTGCTGTGTTACCCGCAGTGTGTGTGCTGGGCCCAGCCTGGGATTTATAGCAAGGAATCTGCGCCTCTGAAGGGCTAATTCATGCCTACCTACAATGCCACTACTGAGGGACAAAACTGCAGGTCCAGTGTTCTCTCGGCTGTGTCCTCTCCCTGCCTGGCTTCTAACCTGTGATTTACAGCACCGCACAATCGCTGCTTCTGCACACTCCATTAAATTCACAACACATACAGTTTTCCTCAATTAATTCCATCATAAATCATAACAAAATATGCCGCTTCCTTTCTCCTCTGTTCATTTTTTTTGTTTGTTTGTTGTTTTGTTTTTAATTTGCAACCCTTACCTCTACTGCACATCTAATTATGAGTCAATCTTTTAACGACAATTTCTGCTCTCTACATTTAGTTTTTGGGTAATGTGTGCATTAAGGGGCTACGCGTTAACCCCTAGAGGACCACAGGCCGCAGCATCGTTGTAAAGGCCCTGAAGGAGTTACATAGCAAATTTCAACCCTGCCTGCCTTCTGTAGCATCAATGCACAAGCTAATTGCTCTCAATTTACTGCTCATAAACCGGAGACCTACCTCCAGTTCAACTCTGCTCCTGGGGGACTGGCCTGTAAAACTGAAGGGGGAAAAGTGGCAGGCCGACGTTCACATCATTAAATAAAATAGAAATAGCTATTAGATTGAGGCATTTACTCCTTCTTGTGATTAAAAATAATCACATTTAGAACAGATACAATAAACTACGGCCCCTCATAATAATCTGCAAATAATCATGTAGACTTCATTACAGTAAACCTATTATTATAAATTGCACAACACCTAGGGACTCAAGCAGATCCTTTCAAAATGGATTTTATTTTATTTATTTTTCTAAAGCAGTAGGAGCGCCGCATATTGAATGAGAAGTTAACACTTCCTTCTTGTTTTTGCATATGAAAGAACAAGCATACATAAACATAGCTGTCAACAGTCCTTTACTGCTACAGTCCCACTTTTTACAATTCTTGTCCCTAAAAATATCTGTTTCTGATAAAGTCCACCGTTCTTATTGCTGACCAGATTTCCTTGTTTTAGGAACTGATTCTTATAAACTTTGGTCGCAGACAATGTTTTGGTTGCAGTTTTATACTCAGTTCTTATTTTGTGGGTGGGAATTCAAGTAGCCGTTTGGGTTGCCCACGCCGGAGGTATTCAATTAGCGGCGAAATACCCCTGCGAATCTCCGCAGTCGGACTGAACCTCATTGCTCCGTAGAAAACCCCCAAAAAAACCGGGTCACGCACAGGAAAAACAACTATTGATTTCGTAGATTTCCCGGGATCAGTGGGTTTCGTGCCTGAATCCCAATTTGTTCGGCATGGGAAAAAGTCTATTTAATTGAATAGCCTTTCCCCCGAGCTTCGAGGATTGTTGCAGGCAATTAGTAGCATGATAAACCCTGCAGCTTATTAAATGCCCCCCGTGTGTTGAATAAAATCAAATGGCTTGAAAAGGTAAGAATTTGCATGGGATAGCCACACTGTTTTATTGGGTCTCATTGAGAGATGGGAGCAAGTCCAGCTGGGCAAATTTGCACTTGGACAACTATGTTGCAATGGAGAGGGTGCAAATACATTCAGTGGGAATAATATCTGCTCTTGCAAATAGCACACAAAATAAGCAGTTTTATTGTGACACTGTGATTTAAACTCCCCTATCTTAACCTCCCCCCCTCAGAACATGTTTTACCAAGGCACATCATTATTATTATTATTATTATTATGCTTTATTATATGGACACCACCTTACAAAGTACAAAAATTTATAAAGTATGAACAAAACAAGGAAAAAGTGACTTTCAGTCTCAAGGTCTATTTAAGTCTATGTAGTAAAGTGATGCAACAGAAATGAGCAACAACACGCAACACCAATGAGGTATCAACACATGAATCATCAGGCGGGAGATGTCTGTGAGACTTCCAGATTTCCTGGATTCCATCCCCCAGTGAAGTGGTTGGTCCATGGTGCTAGATGATGCAATCCATTGTGAAATGCATTACCCTGGCACCCCTATAAATGACAGCATGGTGCAGCAGATGGCAAGGATGTGATGATGCAACTTGCTGTAAGACGCCCCCTTGAAGCTCTTACCTGGATCACTGTCTTCAACCTGCGGCCCTCCAGCTGCTGTAGAACTACACATCCCAGCATGCCCTGTCTCAGTTTTAGCATGCCTAAATAGCAAAACTGTGGCAGTGCATTCTGGGATATGTAGTTCCACAGCAGCTGGAGGGCCACAGGTTGAAGACCCATGCTGTACAGGATCTACCGGAAGGGATAGTAAGAAAATCTGCAAGTATGCAAAGTGTGGTTGTTAAGTAAAGCTAATGCCTTGTCCGTTGCAATGAGATACAGCATAGAGCAAGCATATGATCTTTTTGCACTATTTAAGACCGGTATATGTAGGGATCTTCTGTAATCTGTGGGTCTCAGAACTGAAACATTTCTCCATGGTTAAAATTAAGCCAAATAGATAAAACCACTGCCACATCCAATAAATTCATGGCTTGAACAAACTGTGGACACTTTCCTTTTTTCCGCAGAAATGATATGTTGTTGGCACCAGAAAATGCAGACGTTTTGTGAGCTGCACCAATATTTATGAGGTTGCAGCCTATTCATTCAGTACAAACCAGCAAGATCACTGAGGCACACAGATTTTAGGCTGCATTCTCCTGCCTCCACTCTGTGTACACACATTTCCCCAACAGGACCAACATAAATTTGCACTGCACATTATTTTACGGTCTTACTGAGCCATTTTTGAGCGCTGACAGATCTGCTCGCCAGAAGGCTCTGCAAAAGCAGTGACAGACATCTTTCAGATCTGTAGAAAAGTACAACAGATTAAATATCCCTGCTCCTTAATTTAGTACACTGATTTATTAAATGCATTGTCCCTGTTGGGTGTTTATAACATATTTATTCCCACATCATGGCATGCATCCCATCTCATACCGCCGTCCCACCAACAAAGTCCAATGTCCTTGGACTGTAAAAACACTACAAGGCACTTGGCATCTCTAGACAGATGCCTGTAGAAGAATACAACCTTCAGTAGAATGCATCTTAAGGTTTCAGTGAAAGGTCTGGATTCTGCTGAAAAGTGCAAAGGCTTTGCATCCTCTAATATTTTTTATCATAAACTTATACAGATCTATACACAGGATTTTTCAGCCCGTTGTGCACGTTAACTGCAAAGTCAAAGTGACATTAAAATTGACACGCCAACTGCTGTAGAACTACACATCCCAGCATGCCCTGCTGCAGTTTTAACATGCCCCAATAGCAAAAGTGTGGCAGGGCATGCTGGGATTGGTAATACAACAGCAGCTGAAGTGCCTCACATTGTCTGGCCCAAGTCTAGACCATGCGTTTTAGTTTTATACCTCGTATAGAATAAAAAAAAACCTCACTGTTGTCATTAGAAAGGGACGTTAATAAAGAAGTGTCACAAGTAATTTCATACAATTATTCCACAATGAGTCAGGTGACACGCAGGGCTGTTTCTAGCCAATTTGGCTCCCAGTGCGAGATTTAAAAATGCGCCCCCCATGACATAAAAAAATGTGCCCCCCCCACACACACCTAGATAAAAAACAAAAACTTGCGAGCGCACCCGACAAGGGGGCGTGGCCTAATCTAAATGGGTGTGGCCTCGTCTGAAAAGACTACCTCACAATCCAGTTTTTGACCCTGCTCCAACAGATCACGACCACCGCAGGAAAAAAAAATTCTACCATATTAAGCCCCACACAGTAATGCCCCCTGCACCATATTATGCCACACACCGCAATGCCCACACTACGGCAGGCAAGAGTCCCCATTTCACACATTACGGCAGGTGTCCCCATTTTACACATTGAGAGAGAGAGAGAGAGAGAATACTTACAGAGGCAATTACCGCTCTTCGGCCGCCTCACCAGTCGCTCCTCGCGCCGGCCTTTCCCTCTTCCTAACTTGGATCCCCCTCTGTGCTCCGCTCGGGGGGGGAGTTTCGCGGAGTGACGGGTTACGTCGTGACGTAACGATGCAACCGCGTCATTCCGTGAAACTCCGCCCCCCGAGCGGGTTACTCGGGGAGAAATAGGAGGGGAAAGCAGGGAGCCACAGTTAGTGCCACGGCGGGCGCCCAGTGCGGTTGCACTGCTCGCCTGCCCCAAGTAACGGTCCTGGTGACACGCATGGGAGGGGCCTCTTGTTGAGTACATACAGTTGGCATTTGGCAAGTACATTACATCTCTCTTAACTTGAATATTGACAAAATTAAGAGCTTTGCTGTGGAAGTACATGAAAATACGCCCATAGCTAGAATTACTCATAATTATACAAGGCTTATTTGTTAGGATGTAAGCATTAACCTAACTTATCAATCTGTCCTATTCTCCTTTAAAAATTGATCAACAGGAATTGAATAAACCACTTCCACAAATGGCAGCGAAGTAGTTAAGTGAAACAGCCGTACCCCTTTTTGTTTCATTCCTCCCAATGTGCAAACCCATGTAGTGACTAATCAGCAACAACTGAGCCAGCTGATACGTGCCCTGACTCCCGGAGAGTTAACGACAACGATCTCTAATAGTATTGATCAGAAGCTGCTCCTGATTTAATCAGTTGCAGCCCTGTGGGGATCTCTACTATAGGCTGGCTGAATAAACAGGAGAGCTGTCAATCACTAAGGCATCGGCGGCTCCCCTGAGTTTTCTGTCTGCTTGCACTCTCGCACCTCCTCGTCCTCTCATTCTTCCCACCTGTCCATCTTTTCTAACTGTTCCTCATATAGGTCCAAGTACCCTGTCACCCTTGCCTCGCATCTCGCCCCTCTTTTTTAAGACTAGTTCTTCTTTTAGACCCAATTTATATCTGTATATGAACGCAGGCATTTCATTCAATCCGTCATTCACTTCATCCACAATTGAAGCCTTCATCTGTGATGTGACATTTTGAGATAAAAATGGACTCTCTACAAAACCCTTTTAAAAATGTATATGCATATGAAGGAGCAGAGACCAAGCCGAAACCGGTAACACAATTATCTTGAAATATGTCATTACATAGGAATAGTGTTTTGTAGAAAAAAAAGTCTGCGCTTCTAGAACTACACCCCAAAGGGTGACATTGAGACAGAATGTGCTATTCGGTGTAACCCTGCAATGTGGATTTTCTTGAGCGACAAATACAAGAAAACAGCTGTATGCTAGGATGACAAAAAAGTGTTTCTTAAACAAAGAAGGAGGCAAGAAACAAGCTCATGGATGTAAAGGTTGCAGAAAACAATGTGCAAAGCCACATCTTAAAGTTGTTGGAAGCAGTGGCAAACGCAGGATTTGCATGGGGGGGGGGGAGGGGGGGTTCCAGAACTGGGTGGAGCCAAGCAAGGGGTGGGGACTGAGGTGTCCTAGCATATGCTGGGTCCGTAAAACTAGAGTGTCTGTATATATATATATATATATATATATACACACACATATACACATAGCATATTAAACATGCATATATATTTTTATATATATATATATATATATATATATATACATACAGTACATGTATATATACGCATGTATATATATCATATGTGTGTGTGTGTTTATATATATGTATATACATGTGTATATATGTATGCACATGGATATATATGTACTATAATTAAAATAAAGTCAACTTTATTTAAAAAAAAATTTTTTGGTGGAGGGGGAGTTTCTGGGTGCTCGGAACCCCCCCCCCCCCCCCCCTCCCTGCGTGTGCCACTGGGAGGGTGGAGAACTTTCTAACTGAGATAACTATATCAGTTACGTAATTTGTCTATAAATCAAACGCTGGCTGAATATCTATGCCTTTGTTGTATCATCATTTTATCTTTCTATATCAAGTTAAATAATACACACAATTTTCTCTTCTGTCAAGCTTTATTATATGTGTTTTGTGATTTACCTAAATTGATTTTAATCCCACACCAGAATTCTGCGGCTTGGAATATGAGGTATGGTAAAAAGGCATAACGATATCAAACCCCAAGTTATGAGTGCTGCAGTTATAAGGGAGTGATAGATATGTGTTCTTAAATGAGTAGTACACACTGGTGCTTTAAGGAATGTGTTTAAAGGCATTCAAAAGGTCTGTATACAAAGACCTTTTTTTTTGTATACTTCATTTTCAGGGGTGCTGCCAAACCTCAGGGTCCATTAACATAGTTAGTGGCTGGCTCCTCGCTACACGCAAGTTTTGTCCTCCATGAATTATTTGCGGTTAGGATGATTTTTGAGAGTCTGCTTAGAATTATATGCAGCAATGTCCAAAACTAGACTAAGACGATGATCCTCTGTACATGCCAATGAGACACAGCAGCGCCCCCCAGAGAAAATATACTGGGCAAAACTGAACACCCCTACTGTGAAACGTGCCTTACCCCGTGACAGAGAGTCAATTTCTAAGGTGCATTTATTTAATACTATCTGACCACCATGTTATTATTCTCCATCTCTTGTTTTTCCATGTGTTCTCTAGTTGGTACAGATCAGTCTGTTGCCTATGAGACCATTGGAATGGTTACAACAGCACAGAGTATTTCAGGAGATGTCTGTGATCATATTGTGGGAGGCAGTAATCTGTCTACTCGTATTAAGTGCTAATAGCATATAAAATTTTATTACCGCGTATTAGCTAAACAAACAGAAGCCACCCACCAGTTTTAAACATGTTCCATGGCATGGTGGCACAGTGGTCGATTCTGACCAGGGCCCTATCTGTGTGTAGTTTGTATATATGTATTACCTGGGTTTCCTTTGGTGCTCTGGTTAGCTCTGGTTAGCTCCCATATTCCAAAAACATACTATAGGGCAGTAATAAAGTAGTGCTAAACAAATGAAAAGTAATAATAATAATAATAATAATAATAATAATAGTGAAATACAAAACAGTGGGTTAGTGAAGAGCACATATAGGGGCATATTCATTATCACTTTGGCTGTGTGCATGCGCCGCCTCTGGTCATGCATGTGCTGTCGGCTGGACGGGCCACGGATAGTGTCACTGCCACAGTATCTCTGCAGCAGTGATGCTGATCGCGGGGGCAGCTGCTTTACCTAGATATGTAAAGTTGTAAACAAATCCGATTTGTATGAATGAAGCTAAACACACTTTGACATCAAAATGTAGCCATTGCTATCGTACAGTACAGGCAGCCATTTTGTGGCCTGACCCAATGTTCAGGCATCCAGTTTCCTATGAATTAGTGACATCATTGAGGAACTGACTTATGAATTGCTTCCACACGCAAATGGCTTCCTGTACTATTTGCACTGCAGGGAACATTGGAGCAGAGAAGAGGCTGGCGGATGCACAGTATTGGCCAAGGGCCATACTGGGGTCCCATCCCTGCCAAAGAGGTACAGCCACGCCCCCAAGATGAAGTACTCCAGTAATCATAACAAGGCTAAGGGATACTTTTTAAAACTAAAAACAAAAAAAAACAGTAATTCTGATGCATATACTGATGTGCATCATCAAAAAGTTAAAACTATAATTAGTTTTGCATTATCTGATTGTAAAGCGCTACATAATGGGGGTCATTCCGAGTTGATCGCTAGCTGAAAATGTTTGTTGCGCTGCGATTAAGGGAAAAAATGGCACTTCTGCGCATGCGTATGCGTCACAGTGCGCACGCGTGACGCACTTTCACAACGGACAATGTATTTTCACACAAGGTCTAGCGAAGCTTTTCAGTCGCACTGCTGACCGCAGAGTGATTGACATGAAGTGGGCGTTTCTGGGTGGCAACTAAACGTTTTCAGGGAGTGTTCGAAAAAACGCAGGTGTGCCAGGAAAAACGCAGGCGTGGCTGGCAGAACGCACGGAGCGTGCTTTTGACGTCAAATCCGGAACTGAATGGTCTGAAGTGATCGCAAGCGCTGAGTAGGTCTGAAGCTACTCAGAAACTGCACAATATTTTTTTGTAGCCGTTCTGCGATGCAATCGTTCGCACGTCTGCTAAGCTAAGATGCACTCCCAGAGGGCGGCGGCTTAGCATTTGCACGGCTGCTAAAAACTGCTAGCGAGCGATCAACTCGGAATGACCACCAATATGCTGCCACTATATAAATATGGGACAATAACAATTAGGCAAAAATATAGGTGTAACAATAAATAAAATTAGAGACTGCAGCAAGTGCAGGAGTACAACAGCTGAACCTGTCAGCATCCTCCCTGTGAGGGTTTAATTAAAAACATTGTGTGTGACTGATGAGTGCGGCCTGCGCTGGTGAGAGGAGATTGGACAATTTGGCTGGGTTCATTAAAAAGGCAGAGAGTATAACCCTTAGCTGCTTCTGCTATAAAGAGATGGGCCATTGATTTGGTGCACATTTCAGCAGATAAAGAGGTCTCATCGCTCCTTGTCACTATGGAGACACAAATGGAGATACCAGTATCTGCAGCATGGGTGAGCCCTGAGCACATTAACCCCTACATTGTTGTATGCGCAGGCTGCCAGAAGGCGAACGTGAATCGGTAAACTGTAAACTCCTGTAACAAGTTTTATTATCCTCTCCTTAAAGCTACATACACCACTGTAACATTTGCCTGTGCATTAGCTGCTCTCTGTAATCTTGCCAATTGAGCCCTGCATATAAGAAGTTGCTGTATCAGTTGCTTATTATTAAGTAGTAGTAGTGTAGCAGCACAGTAGTTGTATGAGTGAAGAGTATTACATTTTGCTTCTAAAGTTTATGAAGTCTTTTCAAAACACTGATACTTTCAACAAAAATAGTTTAAATATTATCCAAACCAAAATTCCTGTACTAAAAACCAAACAAAAAAACCAAACAAACAATAACTAAACAAAATGTACTGACATGCAATAATAATTGTAACAAATCTGGAAAAAAATAAGCTAACAAATCGAATAGATTAACTGTGCTTCATACACGTGCGGTTTCACACATGTTTTGTAATTTTTGTTGCATTTGTCAGTTGGCGTAGTTATTTAAAGTTGCACTACTAGGAAAGCATTTTCCTAACCTGCACCCTACACCTCGCCGAAGCCCCATGTGGAAAACCCCAGAGCTTCAGCTAAGGAGAAAGTGGGTAAGCTATGAACAAATTTGCCTAGGCATCACTTTGGCTTTAAGATGCATTTGACAAGGATCTGAGCACTATCTATCTATCTATCTATCTATCTATCTATCTATCTATCTATCTATCTATCTATCTATCTATCTATCTATCTATCTATCCCATAGATTGTAAGCTTGTGAGTAGGGCCTTCCTACCTCTATGACTGTTTGTTATTACCCAGTTTTGTATTATCATGGAATTTGCTGCGCTATATAAGAACCTGTTAATAAATTGATACATAATATATATTGCAATTAAGCAACTTGCAGCACATTTAGTATAGTATTTCAGGGGATATTATCTATGATGATCCTATGGAAGGCAAAGACCTATTCACTTGGTTATTGCATTAGTGAGGGCAGTTCTATATGTCACTGTGACATTGTCATGATGTGAGAGAGAGGAATGGGGGGGGGGGGGGGGGGCAGAGATTGATGGTCTGATAATGAAATGAGCAGGCTCTCCCAGCAATAATTATGTGAGGCTCCTATAAAACTGATGTAGGAAGGCTGTAATGTCCAGGGCCCATATATATAAAAAAGTTTATGTTTATCACATTCTTATTGCCTAGTGGTTAATCAAGCCTTGCGAGTGTCTTAATGCTCTGGGTACAAGATTTTTATAACCCTCTATACACTCAAATTCAAGAAGCACAGATTGGTCACAGTAAATGTTCCAATGTTCCACACTCTGACTACACTTGCTTTAGTTCTGTACCCACTTTAAAAAAACGACATAAAGCAATAGGCGCCTCTACCCAGTAAAATGTCTAAAGCAGGGGTTCCAAAACTTTTTTGGAGTTACGGCGCCCTAGAGTATCAGAACCCCTAGGCCAAAACTTTCCTATTAAGTTGTCCAGAAAAATATATTAAATGAAGTCAATTGTTTTCATATGTTACCCTTAAGTCCAGTTATGTGGTGAGGGTCAGGATTTACTTCTGTTTGTTCACATATTTTAAGATTTGGAAGGCACAAGCAGTGTTTTTGTCTATTACATTGACCGTAAATAATTTTGTACCACCAAGTAACCCCTGCAAGTGCCCAGAGGCACCCCATGATGCCTAGGCGCACAGTTTGAGAACCACTGGTCTAAAGATAAAATTTCTTAAAAGGGTCGGTCATCATACCACATCACGCCCACTGCTTAGTGAAAGATGGAGGAGTGAAACGCTTTGAATAATTCTTGTCAAGTAACGTTAACATGAACCAGGCCCCATCTATGCAATGAGTTGCTTCACCCAAGCCCATAGGGTGGGATGTACGAAACGGGAAATGCGGTAACCTCCATTTACCGCATTTTCCTAATGTACTAACCCCCGGTTGGCAGGTCAGCACCGTGGAGGGGTTCACCAGCTTTGCTGGAGATACCCCATAGAAGCCTATGGGCTTCTCTCCGCAGCGCTGTGTGAAGGATCCGATCAGAACCTTCCCAGCATGCCCCGTGCCCACCCCCGTCACCCTGCGTATGCGCAGACTGACTCCCAGGGCTGCTGGGGATTGCGGAGGACAGCTCTTACTGGAATAGCTGTCCTCTGCGATGCTAATCGCATATGTAAGTACATATGCAATTAGATTTGTGGCATTGGGCGGCGATGGGTGGCGATGTCTATTAGTACATCCCGCCCATAATGAGCAAACAACACACGGATTCTTCTATATACAGCCAGTAAGGGCAGATGAGGATGCTGCTGGAATTAATAAATACAATTATATAGTTACATTAAATAGGAATCAAGATGAGCTATATTTGAGAGGGCCTATATCAAGGAGTGTGGGGCCTGTCAAAAGAACTTTGCATTAGTTTGGAATCAGCGCTAGTAATGAATGGCCTATGCCTCTACCTCAAACTTTAATGGGCCCTACACACTTACAGATCTCACTGCACAATATGAACGTTCTCGTTCATTAATGAACAAGAACTCGTTCATATCGTGCAGTGTGTAGGCACCAATGATTAACGATGCACGGCCCTGCGCTCGTTATTCGTAGGTGCTAGGCCGCTTATGCATGCAGGCCAATATGGACAATCTCGTCCATATTAGCATGCACTGCTATGGAGCCGGGTGCCGTCACCCAACACCCCCCCCCCCCCCCCGCGCGCCTCTGGGTCGCCCATCGGCTGTATCTGCCGCCGAGTATGTAGGGCCCATAAGTTGCATAGCAACATATCTGTGCATATAGTCTGTTTCCATAAGCATACTGAATATTATCTCTTTTCTACATATATAATTAAAAGAATTAAGACAAATGCACTTTTCCTTATTAAAGGATACACCACAAAACCGCCAATAGTAGAAATCATTCCGAATGACAATCTCATTCACAGCGAGATGAATGTCTCTTGGCTGCCAGCTTTCTGGGGGGGGGGGGGGGCACATTATTACTGTGGGCAGCCCCCATAACTTGCGCAACACTGATACAATCAGTGACGTTCACACTAAACAACTGTGTTCAAGCAAGAGGACAGAATTATTTACATTTGTATTGAATTTGTCTAATTCTCCTCCGCGTTCCCCTCTCGATCTGGCACGATATTCAGAATTACAGGCTTGGAGGTGGTGAGGGCAGGGGGGATGAAATATGAGAAACCTAAAAATTACACAGGCGTATTATTTCATGGTGACCCGTGCCACAGGTCAGGCCTGTTTTGAGTATTGGGTTGATGCTGAGGAAAGCTGTAAATGTTATTTAAAGAACCAGGGCCACCCCCGCTTGATTAAAACAAACAAACATATTTAGAAATGTAACCTTTAACCCTTTCCCTGCCTGTGGAGACTGCGGAGATGGCAGGGCCCCCTCTAGTATAAGTAACAGTGCAGTTTCCCCCCCAATCATGTGACGTTACATCCGTGTGGAATCTACGTTGCTTGTCTGTCTTCGGGTAAAAAAACATTAACAGTAGTTTCCAATAACTCGACAGCAATTTATGACTTCTAAGAAATTTGATGTGCGAATGGGGATGTTCACTGTTAAATATCATTGTTTAAAAGTAGTCAAAATGACTGAAAATTATAACAGTTATGTCAGTGCCGGCAGCTGTGGGCACCCGACGGAGCAATACTTGAAATTGTGCCATTGTGCACCATCTAATGGCCACCGGCGTGCAAAGGACTTGAATTAATCCCATAGAGGTGAGGAGCAACGTTAGCCTTTTATTATATAGGATGATTGCAAAAAACAAATAACTAAAGGTGCATACACACTGAGCGCTTTTCCCCGCTGCCCAGCGATGTTAGCGGGGGTGAGCGGCTTTCCATAGCAGGACGCTATGGAAAGCCGCTCACCCCGCCGTTCATCTACCGGTAATACCAGTAGATCAACGGCGGCCGCCAGCGATGAAGTGGGAACGCGCATCAGCGCTCACCGCTCAACGTTTGGACATACACACTGGGCAGCTTTGAGCTGAAAGCAGCTCAACACACCAAAAGTGGCCTGCTTTCAGCTCAAAATCGCCCAGTGTGTATGGGCCTTAACAGTTATATTGCAATCACAGGGTAGCGAATATAAAAAACTGTGGCAGAGTCTTGTCAGAAAGAATAGGATGTGATTTATGGTTAAAGGACAAAATCTGGATGACAATAACATTAGCCATCTAATATTTGCATCACCAAGTCACTCATGTCTAATGTCAAAAAGTATTAATTCTGCCGTTGCACAGTTTTGTTCTTTTTTCCATGAAAGTTAAACCCTATCTTCACTTTGAAATATAGCATAAAATCTGCCATTTGCTACCATGTGGAAAAAGGGGCACGATAGATAGATAGATAGATAGATAGATAGATAGATAGATAGATAGATAGATAGATATGACACACATAGATATGTATGACAAAGATAGATAAAAAATTACTGATCTATATGACAGATAGATAGACAGTGGCGCACCCAGGGGGGGGGGGGGGGGTTCCGAGCACCCAGAAACCCCCCTCCACTAAAAAAAAATATATATATATATATATATATATATATATTTATTTATTTTTTTTAGCTGCATGAGTATCATTAATGGCTGTCTAGCGTCCTCTGCAGCCTGCTGTCTTCCTGGTGGCACTTGTAAGTGCAATAAAAGTTTACTTTATTTTAATTATAGTACATATATATCCATGTGCATACATATATACACATGTATATACATACATACATACATATAAACACACACACACATGATATATATACATGTGTATATATACGTGTACTGTATGTGTGTGTATGTATATATATATATATATATAATATATGTATGCATGTTTAATATGCTATGTATATGTGTATATGTATGTGTGTGTGTGTGTATATATATATATATATATATATATATACATATACACGGTATATATATATGTGTAGATATGTATGTGTATATATATATATATATATATATACACACACACACACACACACACACACACACACACACTAGTTTTATGGACTCAGCATATACTGGGTCACCTCAGTCCCCACCCCCGTGATTGGCTCCACCCAGTTCTGGAAACCCCCCCATGCAAATCCTGCGTTTGCCACTGATAGATAGATAGATAGATAGATAGATAGATAGATAGATAGATAGATGACAGATAAAATATATTGACATATATATATATATATATATATATATATATATATATGAGATAGATAGATAGATAGATAGATATAACAAGGATAGATAAATAAATAAATATGGTAGATAATGAAAGATATATGAAATAGATAGATAGATAGATAGATCGATAGATAGATAGATAGATAGATAGATAGATAGATAGATAGATAGATAGATAGATAAGGTAGATAGCTGATAGATAAAAGATACTGGGGCTGATTCAATTGTTTTTCCCAGCGGCTACCACTAGGAGGTGCAAAATGGAGCAATTCAATTGTTACTTCATTTAGTTGCTCAGTAACCGCGGGGCTGACATTTCTTCTCGCAGCCTCCTTAGGTGCAAGAAGAAATGTGTTTTAAGTCAGCACTTTGGGCATCCAAATTCCCAAAGTAAGGACTTCAGCCGGGTTTAGCCATTTTATGTGGCTAAACCCTCTCTGTGTGGTGGGTGCGACATGCGCGATGTGCAAAATCAATTCAATTGTGACAATTGTATGGGCTTCTAAACAGTCCCTTTTAGACAGGATTTTTAAACGCACAAAACAATTGAATAGGTCCCCATGACAGATATATATGAGATAGATAGATAGATAGATAGATAGATAGATAGATAGATAGATAGATATGACACAGACAGATAGATAGATAGATAGATAGATAGATAGATAGATAGATGCAATGTTTTACCTGTAATGGGTACAGGTTGTACAATGCATACAGGCCCATGAATCGAGGGAGGCCCCGTGCCCTGAGCCCAGAACTGACTCTTCCATGCAGTGGCGGATTTGCCGCTAGGCAACCTAAGTGATTAATTTAATTCACTGTGTTTTGTGTTTGTGTTTGTGTCTAAAAGATGAATATAAAAAAACCCCCAGGTTTAGAGTAAATCTATTGTCAAATATAAAAGCTTGGATATGGATAATGGGGGAAAGAAAAGGGGGGGGGGGGAACACACAAGCAATGGGGACTTCTTTTATATAAGTCTGAATATATGAAATACAAATATCCACGATGTAGAATACTTTTTGGGCGGAAGTAATGCGGATGGTCAGGGCGGAACTGATGGAGTCAGGAACTGATGTATGGCTACAAGGAACCATGACAACGCCAAACGCCATGTGAAAAGATCGAGGACGGAAGTGATGCGGTTAGGAGAGGAGGAACACGTGGACGAAGGGCGGAAGTTGCGAACAGTAAGACAAAACGATGTAACAGGAGTAAGGGCGGAAGTGATGACGGGAAGTGGGCGGCAACCTTCACCCGTCTCTATGGGAACCGTAATTGAAGTGGGCGGTAGCGCTTACCCGTTTCTATGGGAACAGCAATCAGAGGGAGCATAAGAGGAGGAACAGATGGTGCACCCAGTCATCCTGATGAAGCCTGCTAGACAGGCGAAACTAGTTGATGCTAGAGCACCACAACACGTCTGCCGGCGGACATCTGATGCTTTGCTCTCCTTACTACCCACGGATCTACAAGTAAGTTGCGGTGATCCCCAACTTTGAAAAACGATTCTATTAAAAACGCCTTTTGAATTAGATATGGACATTACCAGCCTGATAGGATTTTCCTAAAAAGGACATTATTAATTATTCTGGACTTACCAGCTGATACACCAGAGAAGGTATAAAAGCACCCATATCCTTCAAGGTGTTAGACTTTTTCACACATTTTTTTGAGAATTTTATGTTTTATGTTGTATTGTTATATATATATGTAGTATACCGGTATTAGGACTCACTTTTATTATAGATAGCAAATAAATAAAAAGTGTGTTACTTTGTGTAGAGATATTTTAAATAAATACAATTATTTCCATATGGATGTGTGATTATTAATGGTCACTACCTGTTATTATAATTATTTGATACTAGTGTGATTTAATAATTCAAGTAGAAGTGTTATCATCAGATATCATAGCGCTTGGGAGTTTTGTCTTTGTCTAAACCTAAGTGATTGCCTAGGGCCTGCCGGGTCAGGGGGCCCGAAGCGGTCCCCCCGCTTGTGTCACTGAGACACGCTGCCGCTCAGTCCGGCGGCAGCGTGTCTCAGCTGTCAGGAGAGGAGAGCGCCCGCCAGCGCGGCTGTGTCTGGCGCGGCGGCGTATAGTGGACTTTAAACCAGCCGCCGGTTCGTGAGCCAATCAGAGCTCGCGGACCGGCAGCCAATCAGAAGCCGCCGGTCCGCGAGCTCTGATTGGCTCACGAACCGGCGGCTGGTTTGAACGAAGTCCGCTATACGCCGCCGCGCCAGACACAGCCGCGCTGGCGGGCGCTCTCCTCTCCTGACTCACCCGTCCCTCACAGCCGGGGTCCGGAGGAGGAGCAGCAGCAGCAGTGCAGCAGCGGTAAGCAGCTGCAGCACTGGCTGCTGTGGGGGCAATTGTATACCTGGCACTGTGGGGGCAATTGGCTGGCACTGTGGGGCATTTGTATACCTGGCACTGTGGGGGCATTTGTATACCTGGCACTGTGTGGGCATTTGTATACCTGTCAGGTATACAATTGCCCCCACAGTGTCAGATCCACAATTGCCCCCAGAGTGTCAGGTATTACCTGACACTGTGGGGGCAATTGTGGATCTGACACTGTGGGGGCAATTATGGATCTGGCACTGTGGGGGCATTTGTATACCTGGCACTGTGGGGGCATTTGTGGATCTGGCACTGTGGGGGCATTTGTATACCTGGCACTGTTGGTGCATTTGTGGATCTGGCACTGTGGGGGCATTTGTGGATCTGGCACTGTGGGGGCATTTGTATACCTGGCACTGTGGGGTCAATTGTGGATCTGGCACTGTGGGGGCAATTGTGGATCTGGCACTGCACTATTGGGGGCATATGTCTGTGTTTCACGTCCCATTTTAATTGGCCACATCCATTTTTTTTGGCGCGCGCGCGCCGTGGGGCACAGTACCTCTATGGGGCACTCTCTGTCTGATTGGTCGCCGCTTAGCCCCGCCGGGAGTGCACACAGACGCTCTCATTCCAGTGAATGGGGCGCGTGCATGTCACGGACACGTGCGCGCCCCAGACGCGGTGATAGGCCCAGGCACAGACGGAACTCCATCTGTAATGTAAGGGGGCATAAGTCAGAACAAAAATATAGTGCTATGGATTGTTTGAGGTAGGGGGGCCCCAAATCGGTATTTTGCTTAGGGCCCCATGAGGTCTAAATCCGCCTCTGCTTCCATGGGGTAGCAATATATTCGGAAAGATTACGCTGACACAGGTGACAAATACTCTGGTATGAGAGAGTCACTGCTGTCTTCTGTGCATAACCAAATATGATTAGATATTGCCAAAAGTTCTATGTATCTATCTATGTATCTATCAATGTATCTGTCTATCTATCTATCTATCTATCTATCTATCTATCTATCTATCTATCTATCTATCTGTCTGTCTGTCTGTCTGTCTGTCTGTCTGTCTGTCTGTCTATCTATCTATCTATCTATCTATCTATCTATCTACCTATCTGTTATACACATACATATATACTGAGCACATCTGAAGACAGATGGATTCAAACCCTGCAGAACAAACTGATTCTCTTCATTTTCATTTAACCCTTTGAAGCATTAATCAAACCAAGACTAATTACACAAATTAAAACACTAAACAGTGGAATCTTCTAAAAGACTATGCAAAAAAGGCATTTTATACAATTACTTTGTGTAGATGTGAGCAGCAAAGAGCAAAAACATTTCTGGAGTAATGAAAAGGGTCTCGGAAAATTAAATTAACTAGGGGGAGCAGACTGATATGAAACTAAATTAGCATCAAATGCAAATTACAGGGTACTTAATGGTAGAACAGGTGCAGAGAAGGACCCTAAATGAGATGAATGAATAAAACATCCTTTTGCACAAATGTGGAAGCTGACACAAAGTCAATGATATGAATAATGCAGCAACCTTCGCGCGGCTGCCGGGGTCAGCTTTCCTTGACCTTTGAAACAGGAAGTGAAATTCGGTCCAAATTTCACTGAGTGGCAACATGATTGTCATTTGCTGGGAAGCTGGCAAATAAAAAAATAAAACCTTCAGTAGGCAATTTTAAAAGGACAGCCTTATATGTTTACGTAGCGCTATCAGTTATGATAAAATGTAGAACCTGGGTGAAGAATAAATCCCTTCTATTTAATTTATATTCGGCAAATAGCTTTGTCCATTTAGGCATTGTGTGAAAATTAGACTGGAGATCAATTCAGAGTATAATTACTGCTTTTTCTAAAATTAGCAATCATTTGTATTAAGAAAAATATAGTCATTTGTTATGCTTATGTTTAAAACATTTATTTATTGCTTTGTCATAATGCATGATCCTTTTTAATGATCATTATAACTTGTAACTATTGCTATATCCAGGCTATAAACAAAGGTGGAGCATCAAACAAAACTCCAAATAATATCATTATAATTGATTTGCACGGCACTTCCAATTGCAAAATTAGTTTCTCTATCTAATTTACACATTTTTAGAACTTTGCTAAACACTTAACTTTGACGGTGTTCCTTAAAAAAAAACACATTCCCTAATTAATTACTGTAGTTCTGTGAACATATAAAACATTCTTATTTTAGCTTGCAGCATACTTTTATCAGAACTGTTTTTACCTTTCAATGATTTGTTTGCTTTTAATTGATTTCCAATCTTAATGCTAAAAATATTGCGGTAAGGTATTTTCCTCTTCTATGGAACACAGAAAACATCAAAAGTTGTGTATGCAAATTTCAATATTTTTATGAGTAAATACCTCAACACACACACACACACACACACACACACACGCACGCACGCACGCACGCACGCACGCACACACACACACTCTCTCTCTCTCTCTCTCTCCCCTCTGGCTTTAATGGTCCAAATTAAGGACCATATAATGCGGACCATTTGTGAAAATGTACACTGTAGGGAAGCCCAGATAGCTGTATAAAACATAGAGCCTTGCACTAAAAGACGATATGCCATCAATTTAAATACAAAGAGAAAAGAAAGTAAACTTTTCCTTTCCTCCGGAGACTTTACATAAAAGTTCTGGTCTACTCATCTAGTTTATGAACATTATGCAAATGATTAAACACAAGCGGTGCCACAGAAACATTCAGTGTAACAGAAAGCAGTTATCCCCCCAGGCTTTGTGACTAAACAGGCAGTGTCAGTATTGCTATGCAATGAGTATTTCTTTGTAATAATCACATAGGATAGTGTGCATTATTATTATTATTATTATTATTATTATTTACTAGCATCCAGGAGGTTCATGAATTCAGTCAGAAAGGTCTTCTCTCAGGTTAAATGAGGTAATGGGAAATTGACAAGGGACCTCTTGAGATGCAATTATACCAAGGTGACCAGACCTCCCCTTTAAGACTGGATGATACAGAGCATGGACCTGCAGTCTGTATTTCCATGCATTTTCTGTGATTGCTTGCTTTTCCTGCATGCGTATCACATTCACAACTGTGGTTATTCTGACAGCTGTATAGCCCCTAGGGCACATATATCAGCCTATAATCATGTCTTTCAAAAGAAAAAGAAAATACTTTATATAAATGCTGCAAAGATTTACTAACTCTGTATGACTGGAAGTATAGGAAGTTTGCATGGTAAGCAAATGTTTCAGACCAATTGTGTCAGCCTAGAACAGACATGGCCAACAGGCGGCCCCGTGGTCACGTAGACCCCTCCAAGCCTCCACCTACGGCCCACAGCTCCTTCCTGCATTATTGTCAGATCTATTTGTTACAGCTTGTAAAACATGTTTAAAATGAATGATGATATGTTATTACAGATAGATGTCTCTGTGTAAATGTATTGTCTCACCTTATTACTGAGGTTAAGGCTGGGTACGCATTAAGTGATACATCATTTGTGCAGCCAGCCAATGAACGATAAAATGCTAAGTGCATTGATGTGTATCGCCAATATGTATGTGAATGGCATCGGTCACAGACAAATCACATCAGCCCGCAGCACGACAGATGCCGACATATCTTGCAGATATATTGACCCACCAACTTACCCGTTATGCGGGTGCAGGAAATGTGTACAATTACATCACAACAGGATGGGCAAATTTAAATGCCCACCCAGTTGTGATGTCTGGCCAGACATATTGAGCGATCAGTTGGTAAGTGTGTGTGCTTATCAAATCAGTCACTCGGTTAGGGGGGGCAGCCAGCTGACCAGTGGGTCTGTCACATGTGTACCCAACCTAAGGGTAAAGTGTGGCCCTTTGGAAGGTTAAAGGGCTGCTAACGCGTCTCCTGAAGTGTATCAAGTTCTTTATCACTCCTCTAATAAAAAAAGTTGGGTATGGGTGACCGGCGGTTGGGATACCGCCGGTCACCATACCGACACTGGGATACCGGTGCTTAGATTGCCGACAGGGGGGCGGTGGCTCGGTGCACTTGCCACAGGTTCTATTCCCACTCTATGGTGTCATGGTCCCTGTCAGTTGGCATGCTGACTGTCAGGCTTTCCACCGGGCGGGATTTCGGCATCGGTATAGTGACTGGCAGTCTCCTGACCGCTGATCACAACCGCATCCCAATAAAACAGCCGTAAACAACATTAGACTTTGCCGCAATAAAAAAACAAAAGCAAAACAATGGCAGTTAATTAAGGGCACCCATAATTAAATACACCCCACAGATACTACAGCCAGCCATTTTGAGAACTATAAATTCATAACAAACATGGGAGGAAATGCACTAAGCAGTGTAGAGTGATTAAGTGGAGAGAGATAAGTACAGTACCAGCCAATCAGCTTCTAACTGCCATGATACAGGCTGTGCTTGAAAAATGACAATTAGGGGTTGATTGGATGGTATTTTATCTCTCTCCACTTTCTCACTCTCCAAGGCATAGTGCAAATGCCCCACAGAGTTTTACATTTATAGTTTAACAACATAGAAGAATCCTATAACCCATCTATTGTGCTTAAATTTTATTTCTAAAATATCATGTGACTGGTTCTAGAGTGTTCAGCGGCAGCATCATAAATATTGGTTCATTATACAAAATAGCTGTCTCTACTTCTGTTATTATAGCTAGTGTATAGGTGCATTTTCATGAATATTGGTTCACCACACAAAATGGCTGTCTGTGTATGTGACAGGAACACTCTAATAACTGCAAAAAATGGTTTTAATTGCAAAAAATGGTTTTAGGGGTCTATTTACTAAGCCTTGGATGGAGATAAAGTGGACGGAGGTAAAGTAACAGCCAATCAGCATCTAACTGCCATGTTACAGGCCGGGTTTAAAAAATTAAAGTTAGTAGCTGATTGGCTGTCACTTTATTTCCATCCACTTTCTCCATCCAAGGCTTTAGTAAACAGACCCTAAAGTCTCTAATCTCAATGCAACTGTTGCTCTGTTCAGGGGGGGAGGGGCGGGGGCATTTCTTCTCGCAGCCTCCTGAGCTGGCAAGAAATGTGTGAAAAGTCCGTGGTATGTGCGTTAATTATACCGGCACCCAAAACAACTGAATTCCCCCATAAATGCAGCACTTAGGGACCAAAAGAACCTAAAAAAAAGGGAAATGGCTTAAGTACAGTAATTATTCTATAATGTTATTGAGGGTTTTCAAATCAAGTTGTTCCTTTATTTTAATTATTAGACAAAATCAAGACATAATATCAGCATAAAACATATTTGAAAAATAAACAAATATTTTTTTTTATCACTGGCAACAGAGGATTAAGAAGCGTCCACTGAAGATTTGGCCAATCTGTGCTCTATAGCTCTATTTTGTTTTGTTAGCCTTCCCAGAATCCGTAATGTGAACACAATTAGTTGTATCTGGAAAACCAGGAGCCGCAGAACATCTGAATTCAGTTAGAACGCAGAACGTTGCAGATGCTGTACATTCTTCTCTGTACCTGCCACCATTAGATAGAATTGCCCACCATGGAAATGCTAAAAGTCCACAGATTGCAACAAAGGGTCTTTTGTGAGGCAGGCTTAGCCCCCACAATTTGAAGGTAGGCTGCATTCCTGTAGAGGCATCAGGACAGTAGGAAGGACTGACACGGGCCCACACACAGGCAGGAAAGCAGATTTCACAGAGAAACGTTGTAAGTCATGTCATTCTAAAAGGACTTCAGTGGTGTCACGTAGAGTCTTAGCTGCTATGTGTGAGGCCGTGTGATAGGGTTACCGCAGGGGATCTTGATGCAAACTGAAGCGTTGTCGTTTCCATAAATATATCACATTATGAAAAGGACATTAATAAAGGTGTTTGTGGTACACCAGTCCAGTGCACAGAGGAGCCCAAGTGATATACATTGGTCCTACACAGAGCTGTTGTCAGGTTCCCTTTTTACGACAAAACGCCAGTCCCAGCAAGACTACTTTATAATCGTGTTACCTATTTGGGCATACCGCAAAGATCAGATACGCCATCCAAACTTGGAACATGGAATTGACAAACTTTATTAAAAGGGAACTTAACGCAGTTTTATGAAGGCATGTCCCACCAAGTAACAATACAAAGTTTTATTGCTATTAACTTTTCTCATGCCTTCGGAGAGCAAAATAAGCACTTGTGCACAGTGGCGTAAGTTCGTCCCAGTTGCCTGGAGGCAAGATAAATATTGGTGCCCCCCCTTAATTTAGATTTTATATATATATATATATATATATATACAGATCCCTGCACTCTCACACAACTCTGCCAACAACTGGGGTGCCAATCAGAGTCCGACCCACTTAGAGGTGGGACCCATAGTACAGTACAAGGTTATCCACCTAGTGGAACAGATAGCACTCTCCAGACTTTATCTCAATTTAATCAGCAAAAAGTATTTAATAAAGGTAATCTCACAGTTCCAATGTAATGTCCAATTCCGACGTTTCGGTCCACACCAGGACCTTTGTCAAGGAGTTACAGCATAGTCACAGCAGACATCATCACAGTAACAACAGTTCCCAATTATGTTGACCATGCTGTGATGATGTCTGCTGTGACTATGCTGTAACTCCTTGACAAAGGTCCTGGTGTGGACCGAAGCGTCGGAATTGGACATTACATTGGAACTGTGAGATTACCTTTATTAAATACTTTTTGCTGATTAAATTGAGATAAAGTCTGGAGAGTGCTATCTGTTCCACTAGGTGGATAACCTTGTACTGTATATATATATATATATATATATATATATTTATTTGTTGTATATGGGTTGTTCTGAAATAAAAATGTATATACTGTATATATACATTTCATTGTCTTTTATTTTAAATCACGCATTTCTTGCCAGTCATACCCAGGATTAGAACCCATGACCTGTTACACTGACAGCAGACACTTTACTGATGGAGCTATTTGCTCCTGTATAGAAAACAGGAGCATTCTAACTATGTGAAGTTAATTGTAATTGTCAGAGAAGTAACTTCATATAGTTAGAATTCTCATGCTTCCTATACAGGAGCAAATAGCTCCATCAGTAAGGTACCTGCTTCCAGTGTAATAGGGCGTGGTTTTTAATCCTGGGTATGACACTTGTAAAAATGTGTATCTATAATAAAAAGGGTGTGAGGTATAAGGTGCAGGGACCAGTGAGGAAGTCAGCCACTGAAGAGATAGCGGTGGCTATCAATTAACTTAATTGAATGGTGTCACAGAATGGGGGAAGAGGCGCCCCCCTTCAGAGCAGGAGCCCGGCGGCAGATGACTCCGTTGCCTCCCAGAGTTACGCCTCTGCTTGTGCATTGGAGTATCCAGCTGACATGTAACAGACGAGTTACAGTAGTTTAGGCCAGGGGAACACAACTTGTAGGTCAGAATCCAAGTGGGGCCCCATAATCAGTTTTGGAAGCTAATGAACCTCATGCATGCAATACATTCTTTTAGGAACCTACTCTTTTTGGGTCCCAGAAAAATCCCACTGTGACATCTATGGTCCAGCTAACAATAATTGAGTAGTGGTCTAAGAGTACTGGCCTAAGAAATCCTATTCCCCTCCTTTCCCTATGCATTACAGTAGATCTGGGACTGTTAGTCGTTATATCACTTTGTTGCGCCAATGCTGCGCAGTCCTTTATATCAGTCACTCCTTAATGCTGAAGATAGCATATACATGACTATGGTGTTAAACCAAAAGGGCTCATACATATACGTTTTGAATAAAAAACCCAAGAAATGAAAGTTACACAGAACCTTGCTCTCTGTCCTCGCTTTAATAGAATGTTAGCAGCCTGCTCATTAGCGCATCCCAAAGCTTCCCTGCAGCACAGTACACTATGAGATCTCACAGAATGCCACTGTCATTTTACCGAGCAGTAGCACTTCTGAATGCTGCAGGTAATGATGAAATTGAAGGGAAGGCATGACAGAACATGTGTGCAACTTGCTAAGGTCCATTCGCTTACAGTACATTATATTCTGAACTATCATCGCCAATCTATGTTTCGTACCCTTTGAGAGTGAAATAATGAATAACAGCATTTCCAAATCACAGTAAAATATAATAGGGAATATGAATGGAAAAAACCTGAGAGCGCATGGACTAATTCCCATATTTCAACACTCGACACACTGATGCATAGTACTTGTAGTAATGCTCCCTAATTTTACCTCAGTCTGAATATTTTGATGGACCATACCTACAGTACATGTATATGCGCAAATATATGTGCTAAGTGAATGTAAGCTTATGCAAGATCATACCGTTCTCTCTAGTTGTTCCTATCACTGTTACTGGAGGTGATGTATCAAGGAGTGAAAAGAGCTGAAAAGTGCACAAGTGGAGGTTGCCAATAGCAACCAGTCAGATTCAGTCAGATTCAAGGTATCATTTATCAAGTGCATTCTATAAAAGCATACCTAGAAGCTGGTTGGGTGCTGAGGACAACTTTTACACTAGTCCACTTCTTCACTCTTTTCACTGCGTGATACATTATATAAACTATAGGCCTGATTAATAGGTGTGCACTGATCTGATGTTCACGCATTTGAGCGATTATCTGAGCATGCGTTACTGTTGCAATGTGCACATGCGGCGATTGGATTGAGATTACGGTCGCATTGATGATTCATTCGCAAGTGACTGACAGAGAACAATAGGAGTGGTGCTAAATACACAGCCGTGTCGGGACCATTTTCAGGGCGTGTATCATCAGCCTCGACTGTGATCCTGTATGCAGGAAACATGTCTCCAGCGTCTCAGTTCTGGCAGCCATTCAGAGTGACCATAGGAGTTTGATGTTTGCCTGATCTACATCGATGCTACAAATGTGTATGAAGTTGCGGGTAGCTGTGAAGGCTCCGGTCAGCGTCTCTATACAAATCCCGGCAGCTGTACGTTAGCATATTATCGCACATCCTCTGAGTAAAAAATCGCATCTGCATTAGTGTACAACTATGAATCAAGCCTGATGTGTATGTTCTGTTCCACAGATATTAAGGTCAATAAATGTCAAACTTTAACCTGCTTAGAGAATTGTTTAATACGGCATTAAAAATAAGTTTTCATAAAATGTTCCTGTAGCTTTTATTAAGTGCCGCCATTTTCTGGTTTAAAGCAATGGTAAAGCAAATGGAGACTATTGGTTCTCTAGTGATAGAATACTGGCTCGGCCCACTATGTGGCTGCCTTCATTGTGTTTGGGCGACAGGTTCATTGGAAGCAGACTCTGGTGAGAGATGTATCAAATCTTGAGAGAGAATTAATGTATCAGGCAATCAGCTCCTAAATATCATTTTACAGACTGTGTTTGGTACTTTATCTGTTTCCACTTTATCTCTCTCCAAGCCTGGATAAATCTCCCCCTCTGTACCATAAATCTAAGGCGGACAGCGAACTACTGTACACCATACACAGTCAGCATGTTGAAGACAAAAATTATTTCACCATTAAGAATTTCAAGGCTTTTCTCTATCAATTTAATGTTGTATGGGGTCTCGATCCAGCAGAGGCCACGCCTCCTTCTGCGGCGGTGTGTGACCTAGTGGAGGAACGACCTGCTTCTCACAGCTTATTGTAAAATTTGGCCTCTGTGAGAAAGTTGTACTTTTGCTAAATGACAGCTCTGAGCAGACAGCTGCTTCTCATTTTAAAATGACCAGATTCTCCGTCCCCGCAAGTGTAAAAGAAAATAATCTTGCTTCTCCCTGAATAGATGTTTTTCCAAGGTTCAGCGGCGCTGGGAAAGTCAGAGGAGATAATTGAATTCATTCTGCCATATTCTGGGGCTAAAACCAGAGTGAAAAACAAATAAATATGTCCCCCCGTCAATATTGCATAAATAACCAATAACAAGCAGGGACAGGGGTGAGGAAAAACGCAAAAAGGAAATTGTGAGGTGTCGCTTGTGCAGGCGGCGCAGTTCAGAACATAAACAGCCTAGAACCATGAGGATAATGAGTTAACTATTAAATGTCTGACTGGCCCTGCGATACGGTAGAGATACCACCGTAACCCCAGCAGGGGATTAACATGGGTTTAGAACAGTACAGTTACAGTAAGATGGCTGGATACACCTTATTAAAGCAGGAATTGTCTGAGACTGACACAGATGTACAGGCAGATTATCTTTCTGCAGAACCCACTTCAGTAAAGAAGCCCTTACTATTGATCCATGAATCACTGCTGCACCTTCCTTCACATAACATGACTAATATGCGCTAATAGTGCACACACAACAGCATAGCAAAGCATGCATCGTACTGAGGTTTAATGCAGGCCTGTGGGAAGCTGGGAATGACATCAGCCAGCTCCAAAAAACATTCCTCCAACTTTTGAATTTTTGATTAAAAGCTTGGAGGATACACAATAATAATAAACGTAAATCAATACATTTTGGGGCAATTTCACTAAAGCTTGAGATACCGTTGCAGCCTCATGTGACATGTTTCTGCACTCTATGAGGAATACAAATAAGCAATGTTTACTACCAGTAACATTTTGCGAGACACATCTAACAGTACCTTGCTATAATGATAAAAGAAAATGCAGGTGCATATTCTAAATAATATGGGCCCACCAACCGCAATGAGGTAATCTCATCTGGCGGGTCTCTAACACTTAAGGGGGGTACTCACGGGAGAGATGTGTGCTGAGCGATCTTAACACAGACCGCTCAGCACACATCTCTCTCCCCGCTCAGCACAGCGCGATGTGCTGAGCGAGGGGGAAAGCCGACGGGGAGCCGCTCACTTCACACAACGGTGAAGTGAGCGACCCGCTAGATTGAGCCTGCATGCAGGCTCAATCTAGCACCGGCGATAGCGATGCGCGGGGCCGCGCATCGCTATCGCTGGAGGGCATACACACGGCAGATCCATGCTTAAAATCTAAGCAATCTAGCAAGATTGCTTAGATTTTAAGCACGGACCTCTCCGTGTGTACCCCCCTTAAGGTTCAAGTCCAGGGCTAGTCCATCACCAGTGTGATGCCTTGGGTTAACTTGTGCTGGCCTGGGGAAGGGGGCGCGGGGGGGGGGATGGGGGTTGTCCTGGACTTGAACCTTTGTGTTAGGGACCCACCAGATGAGTGGTTGCAGTTGGTGGGCTCATATTTTTGTCAAAAATTATGCTAAACACCTCAAAAGAGGTTTATTATAATTATTCTGATTGGCAGTGTTTAGTATGTCGAGTGTGCACCCGCATTTTCTCTATTTTTCTGAGTGGAACTACAAGTCTTAGCATGGTAGTACTTCTCATTACGTTTAGAATTAGTCTGTGCAGCCCAAGGCCCCCCCTCATACGTTGCTATAATGATGCCAATTCCCATTTGAGGCCTGATTCTGAGTCGCATGTAATGCCAAAGTTCTTGAAAATATGCAATTTTTTTGTGAATGCCCATGCAAGTCTCTAACAAGTAGCATGGCGCATGTGTCTCACGGTGTCTGAGTACAGAATTGAAAAAGTGGCAGAGCTGCACGGACTCTGGAATGTATGGAACATTACTGCGTGGTGACTGGGAGGTGGCTAAACTGACACACAAAGATATTCTGTCTGATGGGTATGTTATGGGAGTGCTGCGGGCCTGTCACAGGAGTGTTAGCAAAATTTGAAGCGTACTCGCGTACTATGAAGGCCACACTCTGAAGGAGATTCTGCACCTAGCATGGGACTGGTGCTAGTCCTAGTGGTGCTTCCCATGGCTGCGACTGCAGAGGCACAAAACGGGCTTCCTAGCCCCCTTACACTTTGAGAAACACTTGCACAACAAGGCAAGGGATTTTACTAGCTATAGCATAAGGAGGCAGAAGCAACTAGGGAAAAAGGCACTAAAGTGGTGACAGCAGCGTGCGACTCAGAATCAGCTGCTAAATCTCCATAACTGATATAAAAAAATATATTTTTAATCAATAAAATTGGTTTATAAAAACTTAAGTTGGCACCATAATCCCATCAAGAGATTGTAATGCTTGTTTAGAGTGGACCTGTCACCGACACACAGTGAAAACAGCCATTTTATGGTTCAAGCAGTATTCATGTGGAACACAAGATAGGGACTAGTGACATCACTGAGGTGAGAGGCACACAGTGCCTCAGTACACTGCTAAATCCCTGGCTACTAGTGAATTGGTGGAATAAATAATAGGTCAGCCCTTTGTGACAGGACAGGACTGAAAATCAATAGAGCATTGGAAGCAGAAATCTAAGTAGTAACCTGCGGAACACGTCCCATATCGGTAACAGGGAATTACATTACATTTATGTTCCTGTCCCAGTGAGGGATTATGAAGAACTACTTGCTTTTACTCCATGTATTAGAGTACGTACTGCTACAAAGCTCTGCTACTTATAAATGACATTCTCCTTTTTGGCTCAGTGAGGCGGTCACGGAGACACAATGTTATGAATCCGCTTTCTGTGTTAAACCACCGTAATGATATCTCCCTCTTATTAACAGCTCCATTCATCTGTAGCGTGTCTTTGTCAGGAGCGCCTTGACAAAGGGTTAATAATGTGTGTAATTTTTCTGTGTGCGCTATCTGCTTCTGCCAGGAAGAAGGAGGCCTGCTGAGTGCAATTTGGGAGGCCTCTCCATTAAACTGATTAGTGCTTATGGGAGGCAGCTTATCAGGGAATAAAGACAAAACTGCCTTGCTTGTAGCGATAGACGGCGCATGCAGGGTCCTGGCCTGACACTTACAATCAGACATGATGCCACTTGGAGGGACACAATGGAAACGTGGCCCTATAAGCATGTGATGGTGCACATCTGGCTGTGAGGGGCAGGGCAGACTCTGACCTGCACAATTATACATATACAGTACTTGCTGCTGCACAGAGGAAGCTCCAGGGCCCTTGTCAGAAATTAATCAAGGCAAATGCTAAGGAAATGTTTCCTGTTAATAAGTGTCAACATATCGCAGTACGTACGCTCAATAGTGTTGAGTATTTCAAACAAAGTGGCTATATATTTAGAGCAAATACTTTCTAAAGAGGATGTGCTCATGGTTCGGAAATATATATAAATCTCATTTTTTTATTTATTTGGGCGCTAGAAAAAAATGCCTGAAAAATGGGACTGTCTTGTTGAAATCGGGGATGGTTGGGAGGAATGCATATTATGTACAGTATATACACTCTCGTGTTCACTCTAGGATTTGGGCAGGGCGCCAAACAGTGAGGGGCACAAGCATGTGCGCGCCGAAAAAGGGACATGGCCACGCAAAATAGGGGGTGTGATCATTTCACATAATAAAAGTGGGCGGTTCAGCCCACAGACGATAAAACAGGGGGCATGGACGGCTGGCGGCGTCACTGTTGGGGGCGTGTCCAGCACCTACGGAGGTGCTGAGCTTCCCCCAAGCTCTCTCTCACAGCGTGAATGGATGCCGCGCGCATGCGCGCGGCATCTTTACACGCTGGGAGGGCAGGAAGCGGGCGGCTGTTCTAGCAGGGCACCGCAGAAAGGGCAGGGTGGATTTTGCCCTTGAAAAATCGGGCAGGGCGCGGCGCCCTGCTAAAACAGCCTAGCGTGAACACTACACTCAGTGGCCACTTAGGTTCACCTGTACAGCTGCTTGTTAATGCAGATATCTAAACCGCCAATCATGTGGCACCATCTCAATGCATGTAAGCGGCCACAAGCTCTATGCAGCCATTGTTGTTGCAGATCCAGCCATTGTTGCAGTCCTTCGGAATGTTCCTCACCTCATACATTTTTAAGACTGCAAGACTAATCTAACTGCAGCAGAATCACTCTGAAGAAACATCAGCCAGGCACAGCGGCGTTTCTAGAGAGGAGGGGACCCGTGTGCAGACTCCGTGTGTGGGCCCCCTCCTCTCCTGTAGCCGTCACCGCCGCTGCTAGCGCTCTCAGCGCTGAGACTCTGGCACAATGCCAGAGTCTACAGCGCATGCGCGGGACTCTGAAAAATGGCCGCCGCACCATTTTTTCGGAGTCTTGCGCATGCGCTGTAGACTCTGGCACTGTGCCAGAGTCTCTAGCGCTCAGTGCGCTAGCAGCGGTGGTGACGGTTATGGGAGAGGAGGGGGGCCACACACAGTCGCCGATGGACGCCGGAAAGGTAAGTATGGAAGAAATGGGTGTGGGCCCCCTATGGACCCAGGGGCCTGTGTGCACTGCACACACTGCACCCATTATAGATACACCAGTGGCCAGGCATAAGCCTGGGGTTCAGTATGATATACCGGCTAATGGGATGCCGGCTGTCAGGATCCCGCCAGTGTCATCCCGCCAGCCGCAATATCGGCAGCGATTGCAGAATTCTATTCTCCCTTGGGTGGTGGTCTGGACACCCCACCCATGTGGGAATACCAGGGAGCGGTCGGTATTCCAACTGCCGACAGTGTACCGGCTGTTTCAGCCAGAATGCACAGGAATCCCATGCAAAAAGAAATTAGCTTTTATCTCCTCACTCCTCATCAGAGCAGCACTGGAGCAGAGTGAGTAGTGGTGCGGAACAAAGGGGAGCGGACAGGATAAGGTAAGTGTAAGGGTGGCGGGAGCTATATGGGGGGACATGGTAGCGATCTGAGGCTTCCAAATAAGAGTTACAAGTGTGACAATGAAGGAGACTTGATGGATCAATGGAATATTTGGGAGTACCTCCATTTGTAATTTAATTGGTTGTGGCCCACTTAAATTTAATACCTATTAGTGACTTATAAAAAGTTTCTAGTGCGTACCATGGCATAAAAGCATGCGGACACGGTTAAGTGGTTCAATTGTTCTCCTGAGCAAATACCAGAATAGGAAATAAATGTGATCTAACTGACTTTGACCATGGAATAATTGTTGGCACCAGACAGGGTGATTTAAGTATTACAGAAATTAAACTTCTGAGTTTACAGAAAGTGATGTGTAAACCAAGAAATTCATCCAGCATGTGGCAGTCCTATGGATAAAAAGGCTTTGCTAATGAGAGAGGTCTGAGGAGAATGGACAGACCACAGTAGTTGAAGTTGACATGAAGTCATCAGTAACTCAAACCATGTGATACAACAGTGGTGTGGAGAAAAGCATCAGTGGACGCGCAGTTTATGGGTACAGCACAAGGCTCAGCAAACTACACAGTTGAAGGTTGGAAAAGATTCACCTGGTTTGATGAATCTTGATTTCTGCTATAGCATGCAGCTGACAGGGTCAGAATTTGGCAAAGATCCATCCTGCCTTGTGCCAAAAGTTCACTCTGGTGTGAGGAATGGTGGAATGATCTGCGGGAATGTTTTCTTGGCTCACATTAGACCCCTTAAGATTAACTGAGCTATGTTTAAATGCCACAGTCTGCCTGAGTATTGTTATTGACCATGCACACCATCTATGACCACAGTCTACCTATCTTCTAATGGCTACAGGACCAGATTAAGGTTTGTGGCGGAACCTACCACGAAAATGTCCAAATTATAAACTGGTAATGCTATTAAAAGGAATTATGTGTAAATAATCCCAGCAAAACACATGTGTTGTACACACTGCAGAGCCCCTAGTACACATTATGACACATAAACCCCCTACCCCCCAGGTTTTCATGATGCCCCTGTGTACCCCTCCTGGAGTATGTAGCAATGTGTGGGTGCCCAAGGGCGACTACCCTGGCCACCCTGTTTTTAATTTCATTTTGGCACCCCTAAATTACTAAATGTCGCCCCCTCAGGGGCATCTTGACTTGCCCGTCACACCACCCACCTGTCAGATATGTAGGACGTTCCTACAGTAACTAGCCACACAGTGTAGTGGCTGGAGCTAGGTGCAAGGCTAGGGAAGGCCCTGGAGGCGGACAGGAGAAAGGCTGTGGTGATGGAGGAGGTGAAGCAGGTAAGGGTATTATACCCATCCCATCCCAACACTGCCTGTGATAAACCTTGAGATTAATTTGGTCATCCCAAATATCTGGGAGGTGCGAGATGCCCCCTTGCACTCTCCCCCCAGTTCAAGAAAAATGCTCCTTAATGCATAATGGTTTTAGCATGAAAAAAAGGTGAATCACAATGTGTACCATAGACATTAAAGACCAGCACATCAGAAACAGCTAAGCAGGACACACAGCTCCAGTTGGACATATGTGAGCATATGTAACAGGGTCCAAGTTTGATAGAGGTACAGGATGTCGGGCGATCCTGGATAGTTTTTTAAAGTGGAAATCATTTCCAAGGCATGGTTTTGCCTAGTAAATGATTGCAATTTAAAAAAAGTCAGAGATCGTCCGGCTTCCCGCACCACTGGCAAATCTGGACCCTATTACATATGCCCAATGATACCCTTCAGTGGAAAGCAGTTTGAGAATTCTTGCATCTACAGAAGGCCACACCCCTTACACAGTGTTTTGGTTTTTTGGGTTTTTTTTTTAGTGACTTGTTTGCCTTTAATAAAATAGCAATTTTATTTAAGGCAACCCTTAGTATGTCAAGTCGTAAAATATATTTTCCTACCCAATACCCTGGGTTTTGAATTGATCAAAATGACTGTTCCGTATCTCACCGAAATATAGTTTTGCTTTACAAAATGCTGCTTGATAAATCAGGTCCACATTTTCCCGTATTTTCACACACCACAAGATGTTACTTCTCAATGTGAAGCAGATAGTAATCTTGTTTTGGTTTCTGATAAAAGCAAAATAATAAATCAAATACTTCTATTACAAGTAGAAAGAAAAAGAATGTATCCTTTGTATATTTTTGGCCCTATAATTTGCATAAAATGTTTGTACGGCAAGCCAAAACAAATAACACTGCAAAATCCAGAAAACACCCCAGAAAAAGAGGTTATGAGAACAGCACGGATCCTTCGCTGTCTGTCTAGAACCTAATAAGTTATACATGAGCGCAGTTACTAGTAAGAATCAACAACAAACAAACCGACTGAAATGTTTTAAATTGTGAGAATTAGTTTAATCATCTCTTAATGTGCTGTGTTTTTGTACCTTAGTTATGTGCTAATGCAGATCATGAAGGTTTCGCTGGTATAATGATGGGGTATGTGTAATGTAACAGATCGTCTGTAAATAAGAAGCACTTAAGACATAAGCAAATGATCTTATTTGCTTCCTCCTGCGCTGTCTGAATACATCTGGTGGAGATGAGAGCATTATTTACCGGAATACATAAAGTAAAAAGTCAGGAGAGAAAGGAAGGCGTATCACTTACAGCTTGTATGTTCTGTTACAGCAACACTGCCATCTACATACTTCAATAAGCAGAGTTATGTGAGGGCACTGCGCACAAAACTCTTCTAGCTAACAGTTGTAGGTCTGTTTGAGCTGGAACGCTCCCAGAATGTGACTGTGACAGGTTTAGGAGAAACCACTTGCAGAAAGGAGACGAATGGGGATCAGGCACAGGGGAACGAGGTGTAAAAAGGGAAATTGGGAACAGAAATAATGAACAGAGGTGGATGGAGTGATTGAATAAGTAAAAGATGCAGTTGGTGAGAAGAGGAGAAGTGACAGGAGATGTAGTGAGCTGAGGAAAATATGCAGCAGACGCTAGAAGTTCAGAACCTCAAAATTTAATTGAATCTTTCACCTACACCTGTCACCAGCATGCAACGGAGGCCACCATTTTTTTGTGGGTTGGACTAATATTTATGAGAGTGGAGCCAAATCACTAATTTACATAGTGATCAATAGGTAGTCGCGTAGCAACAGAGGTATCACTGGTAGAACTGCATTAGAGCACACGGGTTTGGGTGCCCCCCGTGACCAAGTATACTACACTGTGGCTACTAGGCGTGATGTGTATAATAATGCTTGTGTACAATATCCCTTACAGCTGCATCTACAGTAGGTCGGTGCTCAATGCAACAAATGCAATTAATGATTTTTTTCCTAATATTTTACATTGCTTTGTGTACATGGTAAAAGGCACCTTCTATCCACAGTTCCAATTATAAAACCACAATGACCGCACTGTGACTTTGAAAAAAGCAAAGGATGCAACTGCACAATTCAGTCATTTCATGATTCCATAACAAAAATAATGGGGAGGCATGAGTTCTCAGTCTCAGAACCACAAAAAATAAAATAGGATTTATTTGTATTATCCTATGATGAAGCCAGTCCCAAAAAATGTAGACGTCACCTTGTTAATGTAAGGGGATAGGAAAGAGATGCACCCACAAAAACAAATGGAAAGGTCTACTAGGATTTCAGACCCAGCAGGAAATATAAAAGCATCGTCCTGATTGATAAAATATGCCACAGTGATGTCTTGACGTTATCTAGGCCCAAAGTAGATGAATATAAAGGAACAATGGTGATGGACTGTATTATGCAAAAGGACATTCACCTGTTTGTACAACTCAGATGTACTGGACTATAAATATGTTTTTTGCACTTTTTTCTAAATACATATCGCTTAGTACTTTCTGTGCTTTTTATCAAGGTATTTAAAAGGAAGACTTGTTTATTCTTGTGACTTGGGAGCGACTTGGCATAACTCTGCATTTGCTCTATACACAGTTGCATGCCATATCCAAAGGCTGTGGAAAAAACTCAGCTCTGGCTATTAGGGTATAAAGCTCTAGTGATAAACATAGAAGGAAGAGATAAAGCACGTAAAAGTAAAACACAGTTTCTTATGATGGAAAATACTTCAAGAGAAATCCAGGGAAGAGGTATGTGCCTTAAATTCCAATTTTACTCATCCTCTAAGAGTTAGATGCCAACAGTGCAGTTTCAGGCTCCTAAACTTCAGTGCATGGCTCCTAGGATTTGCCCACACCTGGGTACCACTTTTAAACACAGTATGGTACCTACGTCTCCCGATCTGTAAACAAACAGCAAGACACACTTATACAAAAAATGGAGCGCTGAGTTTGAAAACCCAAGTGAGCTCTTGTCATGAAGATGGAAGATCAATAAGCAGCACATACAGAGGAAGGATTAGGGACAAAATGCATCAGAGAAGCTTAACTTCAAATGCGTCCTCAATCTTTGTTTCCTCTTCATCTATAGAAGAGAAGATCTCTCTGCTGGATGTGGATCTCCAAGCAATTCTCTCCTGTGAAGTTCCAGGCAAACAAATTGTTTTCAAGGTCCCACTTAGCATTATAATTTGGAATGGTAATTTTGTTAATGCGCTCATAAAAAAAAAAAAAAAAATGGAGAAAAAATAAATAAAACAAAAACAAGAAAAATTACTTTTGTAACACAGATCAGAGTTTTTAATCACATTAACTTTTTATTTGCAAGACAAGCCAGGTCACCTCTATTGGGTGAAAGGTGTCTATCAGACAGATAAACTGACAACTGATATCAATTGCAAAGGAAAGAAAAAAATAGCAGGTAATATGAAAAACATGGAAGAACTCCATGAAATTGGTTCTCCAGGACGCAAATGTTTCAGTGTACATTTTTTTCAAATGCCATATGTCCACGGCGCTCGTAGATAAGTGCCACTGCAGCTTACACTCACATTCCAGGTTAGGAGTCCTGGACCCGGAATACAGTTAAAATACCAGCTGTCGGGATCCCGGCGTTCAGGAGACTGACGCCGGAATCCCGACTGCCGGTGACATACCACCTGACGGAATCCCGACCTCTGCAGGCTATTCCCACTTGGTTGGTGGGTCCACACTACCAACAGAGTGGGAATATAACCTGTGGTGAGCAAAGCAAGCCACTGGGCCTGAAGCCTGTCAAGCGCAGGTAGCGTGCGAGGGGACTCGCTGCCGGGATTCCAACAAAAGTTACTGGTGTCCTGTAATTTTTTAAAGGACATAATAATAATATACAACATTTTGGTCACACTAATAACACATATGACTGGTCTAGAAGTGAAAACTTTCTTTGAAGCGCTGGAAAACCAGAAGGAAAATAGGGGCAGATGTATTAAGCCTGGAGATGTGATAAAGCAGTGATAAGTGGAAGGTGATAACGCACCAGCCAATCAGCTCCTAACTGTCATTTTTCAAACTTGTAATGATTGTCTGATGCGTTATCACCTTACACTTATCACTGCTTTATCACTCCTACAGGCTTAATACATCTGCCCCATAGTGCAGAATAAATACCCTTTGCTCTCTACGCCAAACCGCCAATATTGATGTCATTTTCACTGCATATTATATGAACCATGTGAGATGCACTCTATTTGCATACTAATTCCATTTGTGGATGACGCGGATGATCCGTTATTATCATCAAGACTTCTGTAACAGGGTTCCATAATATTTTCTTGCCAAGTGTCTCCTTGTGCCTGTAAATATTGACTAAGCACTCCCTTGTATGTAACAATGTGAAATCAATACTCACTTTGAGCTATAAATTTGTATCAATTACCCTGTGCTGAAGGATTTTCACCAGTACTGCTCAATGGTGCAAATCTGCACTAAACCCAAAGTAACCAATCAGAAATTAGCTTTGTTCTGTCTATTGCATGCTGGGAAAACACATGTCCAATTGTTCGCTGTTAATGCAGGTTTGGAAATAGCCCTCTACGACTATAAATGTTACCAAGTATATCAATAGTCCTGTAAATAAAAAAATAAAAAAAGGAAGGTTCAATTACGCAAGTACGTGGGACCTCAGATTGTGGATATTAAAAAATATATGACATATGCTGGGAGAACATTAAAAAATATCTTTAAATGTTACAAACCATGGAGCCAACAGAAGTTAGTAACTGCGCCTTTGTGAGTTCCAGCACAAGTAAGCGCAGCATACACCGCAGGTCCAGGAACCCTGGTCTTGGATGCTCAAGCACAGGATATCTACAATGTACAATTCCCCCCCAAAAAACAATTAGCAGCTTGGAGCTTAGATCAACTTAGGCCCTGCATATTGTGCCTCATGCCTCTGTGATGCCGTGCCTCAGCTCCTACTGAATCGACAGGATGCGTTTCCATGCATAATGGCTCAGCCTACAAAGATGGCTGCCTCACCGGCGACGATGACAAACAAAAAGTTTGAGGGAAAAGAAATCTTTCCGGCAAAGTTGGAAACTGGGCAGACACCTTGAAAAGGGACTTAAAAACTGCTCTTTTACCTTCCTCATTGTGTTGGAGCCTTATATCCTTGCAGTGGCACCTAAACAGTTAACAAAAACAATAAAAGACGAAGGGGAGCCAGAGAATGGGTAGGATTTGCTGGCGTTTACTTTTAATCTACGGTGCTTTGGCTCTGTAGCTTATCAGACCTATGTCAGCCTCTTTTTCCTCTTTTATAGTCGACGCATCGCCCCCCATGCTGCTGCTGGGGGAACGGGACCCAAGTGTCTGTCAGCTTTTTGTCAGGGGAGAAAAGAGAGAAGAAAGAGGAACGGAACAAGAGGCAAAGCAAAGCTAAGAAGAATCTATTAGATGTCACCGGGCTTTTGTATCCGTGTCAATGATTCAGGATTAGAGTGTTTGAAATAATCTTATTGAGAGGAATCAAAGGAAACAGAGAGACGAAGCAGCCTCCACAGCATATGGTAACTGCCTGGACAATATCTTATTAAGGATGTGTGCCCTGGCACCATTACCTCCATCTATTATACCAGCCATTCACCGACTCATAGGTGCTACTGACACACACACAAAAAAAGTTCCCCATAAGAAAGACAGAGAGGAAATTGTTCTCTCTGTGATGTATTACATAATGGGAGGCAATACGAAGTCTCTGACTTCCACAGTTGGGGTGAACAATGAAGGTACAATATACGGAAACCTAGATTTCAGAGGATATATACATGGCATTGTGGGGCCCCAGCTCATGCATTAGCCACTTGGGAAGCAGAGCTGTCAATCAAAGTGCTACTACTTTACGTTGTGACACCGGGCCCATGAACAGAATGTGGTGCCCAAAACTGTAACCCCCAGATCCGGGCATAAAAGGACTCAATAGCGAACAAGAGCCCAGTTCCTTAGGACTGCGTCAATTTTGTAAATGGCATACTATGCCAAGTAAGAAACCTGAACTCATGTTATTAAGTGATCACATTGGAGTTGCCCGCATAACGGGCGCATCTAGTGATCATTATCCTACAGCGGTTTTGCATGTCCATCTTTGCAAACTTACAATCGATTCAGAGTCGTTTTCATCTCAGTCTTTCAGCTGTGCTACTAAATAGGCATTTGTGGGTAGAGTTACTTGATATTCTCAGTCATAACTATGCAAAGAGCTTACATCTGTGAACATCGTCTTTCGCAGATATATAATGTCAGCCCTGCAGCAGGCCAGATGCTGATATATCTTGCAGATATGTTGCTACATCTGCCCATATGTAAAGGCGATCAACTGACTGACCCATTATACCAGTCACAGTAACCAACAACAATGACATCATATCTGGGTGGGCAAATTTAAATGTCATCCCAGTTGTGATGTCTGGCCAGACATATCAGGTAACCCATGGTAAGTGTGCATACTGGGTCACTGGGTCTATGGGTCAGCATGGTCAGGTGTATACCCAGCCTTAGTGTGTCTTCCTATTTTACAGCATTGAATGTAGATAAGCTGCAATACCAAGCGGAATCTTATAGCCTTCGTTAGTAATCTACAAACGAGATATGATATGGATGCCGCCTTTTTCCACAGATAGTAACAATAAAATAGAGCAGCTAGTTCTGGTATTTATTTTGGTAATAGTTTATTAGATCTCCAGATGGCATCCTGACCATGGATAGCCACTGTCTAGATAGACAGTCAACAGGTTGACATCATATAGTCGACAGGCATTAGGTCGACAGGGTCAAGAGGTTGACAAGGTCAAAAGGTCAAGATAAAACTGAAGTTACAATGGAAGCTGCTGAGTTAAATTAGTAATGCCTCTCAGGTGCTGAAAGGGAAAGACTGTATCTTTCTAGTAAGGTCAAAAGGTCGACAGGTAAAAGGTAGACGGATCAAAAGGTTGACAAGTACAAAAGTTTGGCAGGTTCAGTCGGACGACATAGCAATGGTCAGCACACATATGGTCAACACAAGCTTTTTTGGGTTTATCACATTTTTTTTTGCCTGGTTTACCATCTACATGGACTACGATTGGGTATAGTGACCTGTGCCGAGTGCAACGGTAGTGAAGCAAGGCACCCTTCCCGAAGCATGGCAAGCATTTCGTTACCACGAATTGGGGCTGCAGGCGATGAAACATACAAAATTACATAAAACCCCCCCACAAAAAACTTGTTTTGACCTTTTCTGGTCAACCAATTTAATGTTGACCTTTTGACCCTGTTGACTGTGTACTGTCTACCGTTTACCTGTTATCTTTTTGACCCTGTTGACCATATGGTGTCGACCTATTGACTTTCAGTCTAATAACTGTAGATCTTCTATACAACACCCCTCCAGAAATGATGAAGCATGGGTTCTTGAAAGACTATGGGTTCTATTCCTGAAGCAGTGAAAACAGTGGAGAAACAGACCAGTGGCAAAGTTGCTCATGGTAACCAATCAGCATCTCCCTTACATTTTATAGAATGTACTTCGTAAAGGCTTCCTTCAAAGCTGATTGGTTGCCATGGGCAACTTCTCCACTGGTCCTTTTCTCTACACTTTCACTGCTTCATGAATAGGCCCCTCTAATAGATAAAACAGAATGGCAATGAGAAGACAGACTCTCTATGCTCAGGGGATAACAAAACTGATAGCTCCAAGTCAGTGGTAAACTCATTCACTTAACCCATCATAACACGCTGTTACCAAGCTATGGGTTACTTGAACATGCTTCTATTTAGAACTGGTTCATAGTGTGGCAACCATATTTGCCAAATGAAGTCAGAACTTGTGATTGCATCGCCAACATGGTTGAAACAGATTTTCTGATTGCCCTCACAAGAACAATAAAATAAAATACAAACATTGGTCTCTACCTTAATACTTTAATGCATCAAGTGAATGACTGAGCTGTTTTATGTCTCCAGCTATCGGCTGATTGAAACTGTGCCACCTAAACCCATACATCTATACACTAAAGCATCTTTATCCTGACAGCAAAAAGTCTGGAAAACAGAATTTATACTGTTCTACTTTCTGCAATGCCGTCTTATTCTGCAAACCTAATTAGCAAACTCACTCATTAGTCTTCTAGAAAAATTAGCACAGCTTATGCTAATTACTCCTGTAAAATTTAATAAACTCTTTGAAATAGGGATAGACTAATGAGGTTTTATTTATTGAACTAAAATAACTGTGAGGAAAAAGGTTAGGACACAGGGATACCCATTGTAGTAATAAAACCACAATTTATTCCATTCCTGCATAGGAATTTTATAGCTGTGCTTTTAAATTCAAATATGAGTTACAATTCGGATGTTAAATCAATCCTGATCTTAATTTAAAAGAAGAAACACCCCTCCCCCACCTATGCGAGCCATGATTTGCTGCTCGGAATAACTTCTTACTTTTAATGGGAGTAGTGAATTTGTGTCACGGAAATCGCTCCTTTCAAATGACATCATTGAATCATTAGACGGCATTTACTTTCTGAGAAATCAGAGGGGCACATTTACGGCACCCTCCGATGCTACGGCAACACACAAAAGGGGTTCACAGGAGACTTTGTAAAGTTGATCCCGCGCCAAGGCAGCTAGAGACGTTACATGCACGAAAACGAAAAGGTGTTTGGAAAATTCACACCTTCGGAATACTTGGCACTGATACAAGGACATCCAAAAATTGAAATACAGGGTCTGGTGGACTGTGAGGTTTCACTAGAGATAGAGGATTAAGATGCGGAGATGGGCTAATGTTTGCAGACAATGCAATGGGGAGCTAAACTTGGTGCAATGTGCACTAATATGCTGTAACCTGTAGCAACTGACTACATCCGTGATGGTGGAAAGGAGGCCATAGTGTATAGCTTTCACCTGCATCCAGCACATTTATCCTGCCATTTCCAGGCTGTTTGTCATTGCGGGATGCAGTTAAAATGCCGGCTGTCAGGATCCCGGCATTGAGGAGACCAATGCTGGAATCCCGACAGCCGGCATTTCACCGACAGGCGACAGACTGACACCCGCCCGTAATTCTCACTCAGTTGGTGGGTCCACGCCACCAACCGAGTGGGAATAGAACCAAAGCTCGCCACTGGACCCAAAGCATGGTGAGCGCAGCAAGCCCGCGAGGCATCCTGTCTGCCGGTATAGCAAACCGGATCCGTCATTGCATCTACATCCTTTCTGCAACAGGGTACTATGCTACTTTTTTGTAGAAACCCTACATAGCTTAAGCTGGGCACCTGATATGTCGGTGGACACGCCACTACGCCGACCGAGGGGCCGATCTAGTTAAGCATACACACTTACCGATCGGCCGCCCAACGTATTGGTCAAGATACCCAGCTGGGCGGGCATTTGAATTTGTCTGTCCAGCTGTGACGTCAATCCCAAGCATAAAAACATGATAACAACAAATGCTCATTGTAAAAACTAAAGGTAGATTGTGAAAATTCTCTCTCTCTCTCTCTCTCTCTCTCTATATATATATATATATATATATATATCTCCATGGTTCCTCACTCTCACCATATAATTCAGCATTCGGGTGCTCTGTATCGGTCACTCTGTGCACCGGTTCTATAGCAATATAAGGCAGGCACTCTCCTCCTGCATTTAAAAGTGAGACTTTCTGCACCATTGACGCTACCAATATTTTCTGGGTTGCATTACACATGTTTAAAAGCCAATGGAGTCATCCATTTTAGATGATCTAGGCTTCCACTGAAGTAGCCTAATACATAAGCTATATACAACCTCACACCTTTTGACCAGGACAGATTTCTAAAAACAATATTCAATTTGCATAAGACAATGCAATATACTGTATAATATAAGGCTGCCTGAATGAATAAAATGAGAGAACGAAGCAAACTCTGAGAATAGCTTAGGCTGTGCTAGCAAATAAATATATGTGAGACAATAAAGATCTGTTGTCTTTTCTTTACTATGCCAGTGACTTGTCCAATACACAAGTCCATATGTCAGCAAAAATAACTCTACTCATATACATATATATATATATATATATATATATATATATATATATAAAACATCATTTATAAAATGATTTTATACAACCATGTGTTATTCCTACCCTCCAACAAATAGTAGTATAATGTGCCAATCACTGGTATCATTTTTGTGTGCCTTATGGTGAAAATAAAGCACTGCCAAAGGCTGATTTTAGCTTATCTGCTTGTCTTTAGGAGCATCCTAATGACCTTTATCAAGTGAACTTGAAAAGAAACCACAGCCTCGTATTAGCAGTGACTCAATTACATCAAACTTTAGTTGGCAGCCTACAAAATTGATCAACCAGCAACACATTCTTGGAACAATTAAACATAACTGCAGTAGACAAGCCGCTAAATTTGCTTTATTTTAACCATAAGGCATCAATGAAAAGAATGAAAATAATTTGTCCAAAAATCATTGAAAATAACTCTTCTCTTCTGACTTCCTGCCTAGTTCTACAGAGAATATGGGAGGACCCCCCAACACAGATATTATATGTATATATTACCAATTATTCTCTGCACAGTGCTGCATAATTAGTGGAGATAAATAATAATAATAATAATAATAGCAGCACAAGTATTGTAATATTTTATGTCAATTAAAGAGTAATATGTGAATACATCACAGGCAGATACAAAATTACCTTAATTCATTATTAAAACTGTCAATTGTTGTCTTGTCCAAAACTGAGTATTATAATATTTGACATAATCTTAAAAAATAATAAAACTATCACAAAATGGAAGAAAATTAACAAGCTGAATCACTTTGCTACTTGTTTAAAAGACTGCATATCTTAAAAACTAACAATTTCACGCCCTAGTGATCCATGCCTCTTTACTGTCAGTCTTTGTTAATGCTCTGTGCACTTTCTACACTCCAAGGAGGGTTAATACACAGAGGTCTATAATGAGAACAGGACAGTACAACGAGATATCCAATTACGTAAACCCTAACTAAAAAGCAGAGAAAGCCTGATACAGGAACTATTAGCTGCCCAGAGTAAAACAAGGAAAGGAAGAGAGGGAAAAAAAGAATAATAAACAAGCAAGGAGCGGAAATAATAAGTGGTAAATGTGCTGCAATATAAAAATGGAAAAAGGTTAAGATTGGAACCATAAACTATAACAATAAATCATTTATTTTAGGATGCCATCTAACTAATGTGATAGATAAATGTACAATTTAAATTGATATATATGGTCACTGGTATAAAGGACATACTATAGGTGTACTTGATAAGCATTTACAGAAGGGACACTTTAAATAAACATTAGAAATTAGATAGATACTGCATTGCAACTTGGTTTGTTAGATATAAAGTTACTTGCCCTTTCTGCTTTGCCCCCAACTCAGAATCAGCCCCACAAATTGAAAGAAACAGCACAGCTGGTGTAGTGGTTGGCATTACTGCCTCAGATCCACTGAGGTCTTGGGTTTGATTCCCTTCAAGGCTGTCTGGATATCCCCCCACATCCAAAAGCATGTTAGTAGGTTAATTAGGTTTTGAAAAACAAATAACCGTAGTGTATACTGTAGTGTGTGTACGTGTGGCATTAAATATAGACTATAAGCTCCACTGGGGAAGGGACTAATGCAAATGACTAAATGTTTTTTTTTCTGTAAAGCAATATATATATATATATATATATATATATATATATATATATATTAGTAAAGATTCCCCACCCCCGCTTGTTTTGGTATATAGCCACATTTATACACATGATACACATGCATGTTCATTGTCAGAGTCGACAGCATTGCTTTCGGTATACAACATTCTTTTCTACAATTGCAGACACCCCTAAAAGAGGTTTTAAAGTATTCTACTGGGGTGGAAAAAAACAGACCAGCAACAATAGAAGGCATGTTAATGTAACTCAAGTAACACAATCCTTAAAAAGAAAAATACATGTCCAGCGCTAATTATACCTCTGCTGAGTCAAGTTTCTTCTGTCTAATGCAGTGTGTGCACTAATCACATACCACACATAGAATTATTACATAAGGGTTCTTTATAATAAAAAGTTAGCGGTCATCAGACAGGCCTCTTTATTTTACATGTGTGCTAATATGTATTTGAACTTTATGTATACTCGTATATATACATATATACATGTTTAAATAGGGATAAACTGGTTTTGCATCCAGTTGAGACCATTTCCTCTGGGAAGTCTTTGGGAGATTAGTTCCTTACACAGACCATTCCTACTCGATGACAGACACATTCCACACACCTACAAGGCTATTGGGGGAAAATAATCTTTGGACAAGCCCATTCTGCATCTTATCCTGTTAATATATTCTGTGCACATACATGAATGTAGAGGTCCACAAACTAATTTACAATGTATTTATTAAGGAAAGAGTTGTCAGTGTCAATGGCTTGCTAATTAATTGCCAACATCTAATTCAATGTGGCTACTAAGAAAGAAAAAATGGAAATTTCTTCGCAAGCTGCCTAGTCTCTTTAATAGCCGAGAAACGCATCGAGGTAGCGACCGCTGCTGGGTGAGAGCAACATATTAAGTTAATTGTACTCTTTTTGCCTTGGTCTCCGTGAATATCTGAGTACTACTACAACAACAACAACAACAACAACAATGACATAAATTTAGTTACAATGTAGCCACCATTAAAAAAACAACACAAAATAAAAAAAAATCCACATGTGTTCTATTGTACTGTATAGTTCTCATTAATATGGCCGGCACATGAATGTTTAGGCCAAATCACTGCAGCCAACTTCTTGCATATTGCAAAAAAAACACTTCTATCATCCAGAAAATATGGTATAGGACTGAGAAGATTTCATCCATTAAAGATTTGTCGGCAAACATACCAGTTTCTGGGATTCTCAGATGCTTTTAACGATCTGACCGAACGCTAAGGCCCAAAACCTATTGTTCAGTGTTTTCCACCCCTCCCTCCAGAGCTCCATGTCACCATGTCCACACAGGCGACCAGCAGGTAGGTCCGCCATGATTGACTGGTCATGCTGGCAGATGTTTGTGAAGACATCATCATCCATTCATGAATGACCCTGCAACAAAGGCTGTAAGAGTGCACCATACCAGGGTGTGAGAATCAGTAGACGCATCCTAGGGATGGAACAGTCCTGACTGCAAACACCGCAGGAAGACAGGTCACCATTTCTATGGTTAGTCTCTCGTATACTACATATTGTATTATCCTACATTTGTAGCAACTGTTTATATGGAATTCAAAATACAATATTCCATTCCAAGCCGCTCACACAATGCGGGTAGTCTTCTGTCACCTCTAAGAAACATTTTAGCCCAAAGTAAAAAGCAGACAAAGAAAAATAGGGAAAAAGAATTTCTGTCCTCAAGTGTAAAGAATGACTTCTGAGCAAAAACAAAGCATTAAAATCAATCAATCCGGTAAGTAAAATAACTAAATACATAGTAAATAAATAAACAAAACTGCAATACAAAATATACATAAACTTACAATAAATGTTCTTTTAAAATTGGTAATTTAATAACTTAATAACTGTTTTTTTTTAAATGAATTCTGTTATTATTTGCTGTACAATTAATTTCATGGAAATAAAATACATCCTGTTGTGCATCATCTAGAAACCAGGGCAGCCATTTGTGATTTGTGAGTATGCAACAATCAATTCACTAGAGGTAAGTGACATCATTGAGGCATGGGACACCTTGTGCGCCTTGCCTCAGTCCAGTCACAAGTTGCTATTGAATTGATAAGCTTCATTCCCTTGAACATTGGCTCAGCCCAGACAATGAGTAAACCTTGAATTAATGCAAAATATATTCGTCAACGAGGGCAAAAATATAAAAAATATTCCAGATCATTACTGTCACCAACTATTCCTGTTATCTTTATCCAGCAAAGAGTCAACTGAGAACAATGGGGCAAATGTATTAACCTGGAGAAGGCATAATGAAGTAATAAACCAGTGATAAATGCAAGGTGATACACGCACCAGCCAATCAGCTCCAATATGTAAATTAACAGTTAGGAGGTGATTGGCTGGTGCGTGTATCACCTTGCATTTGTCACTGGTTTATCACTTCCTTATGCCATCTCCAGGTTAAAACATCTGCCCCAATGAGTGCTGTAGTCCCACAACACTTGCTCTAAGTCCTTAAATAACAGCAGCAAGTCAGATTACAAGAACTTCCTTAGTCATAGAGCAGGGCCATCTTAACATATAGATACACTGGGCAGCTTCCCAGGGCCCCACAATTCTAGGGGCATTTGAGCAGAGGCGGGTGCTTTTCACACAGTCAGAGCGGCCGGGAAGTATTCTCTACCTGCCTCCCAGCCAGACAGTGAGTGTTCGTCAGCATACTGATTGGTGGATGGCTGGAGCTATCCACCAATCAAAGTGCTGTCAGCCATTCACTGTATTGAAGCACGTAGGGAGATGATGCAGTACTGCAGGAGGAGCATAATTATATATATATATATATATATATATATATATATATACAATTTGTATTATTATTTTTTTTTTATTGGTTCCCATGAATGTTTAGGGGCCCCAGTGCATTGCTTTGCCCAGGGCATACAATGCTGTTAAGATGGCCCTGTCATAGAGGTGACTAAATACATTTTACTTTGTTAGTACTATATCACCTGTTCCTACATAGGTAAATCCTTAAAATATGACATGCTGTAGACACTTGAGCACTAGAGTTGAGCTATATTGCATTAAACGAACTGAAGATTTCATATTATCAAACTTCCTATGAAACAACAAGATCACCTTGTTTAAAGAGTCAACTCTATAAACAAACTGTATATCCCTAAACCAGCTCTAAACAAGGATAGCAAGAACTATGGGGGGGGGGGGGGGGGGATGCTTCACTATCTCGGTTATTACTACAGGTTGAGTGTCCCATATCCAAATATTCTGAAATACAGAATATTCCAAAATACGGAATTCTTTGAGTGAGACTAAGATAGTGAAACCTTTGTTTTCTGATGGCTCAATGTACAACTTTGTTTAATACAAAAAAATATAAAAAAATTGTATTAAATGACCTTCAGGCTGTGTGTGTAAGGTGTATATGAAACATAAATGAATTGTGTGTATGTACACAAACTTTGTTTAATGCACAAAGTTATTAAACTATTGGCTAGAATTACCCTCAGGCTGTGTATATAAGGTGTATATGAATTATAAATTAATTCTGTGCTTAGTCTTGGGTCCCATTGTCATAATATCTCACTATGGTATGCAATTATTCCAAAATATGGAAAAATCCGATATCCAAAATACTTCTGGTCCCAAGCATTTTGGATATGGGATATTCAACCTGTATCTTAGTTTTATAATAGTTAGTCATGTGGGATTTATATTTCACAGAAAATGGTAACTTTTTAATTCTGTCCCCGCTTGAGCATCAATAACTTTATAAGAACAGGCTTCCATGAACCTATATGCAAGCAGTGGAGCCCTCAGTGTCTACTGATGGGAGAATATTATGGGGACCAGTATTCAACACAAAACAAATATTATTATTATTATTATTATTATTATTATTATTAATAATATTATTATTATTATTAATAATAATAATAATAATAAAAAAAAAATTATTATTACTATTATTTTACAGAAAAAAAGCAGCAGTGCCATTATTAATGTGCACCCATAAGAATTCATTGTAGGTATAGTGATAATATAGATATGATTTCCACTTTTCTTCACTCACCAATTATAATGTGATATTTGTTAGCATGCTCTGTATAGGGGATACGGTCATTAGGTCGACACCACTTAGGTCAACAGTCATTAGGTTGACTACTATTGGTCGACAGGGTCACTAGGTCGACATGGTCATTAGGTCGACATGTACTAGGTCGACAGTTCAAAAAGTCGACATGAGTTTAAAAAAATATATTAAATTTTTGGACTTTTTCATACTTTACGATCCACGTGGACTACAATTGGGAATAGTAACCTGTGCCGAGCACAGCTGTAGCGGAGCGGACACGGTGCACTACGAGGGGACACTGTGCACTGCTTGGGGTTCACCGTCACTTTCCGAAGAAAACGACACCAAAAACATTTTTAAAAAACTGATGTCGACCTTTTGACATGTCGACCTAGTACATGTCGACCTAATGACCATGTCAACCTTGTGACCCTGTCGACCTAGTACTTGTCGACCAATAGTCAACCTAATGACTATCGACCTAAGTTGTGTCGACCCAACGACCCATACCCCTGTATAGATACCATTCTATTATTGTGAGTCCCGTCTCCACAGAATACAATGTCACAGATGTATTGGCTGCTCTGTAAAGCTTATGTTATAGCATGTGCTGTAACTTATACCAACTTTTCATCAGTCTAGCGCAAGTCAGACTAATAAAAGCCTGACTGATTGGTTGCTATAGGTTACAGAACTTTCCAGCAATTGGTTAAGGAACCTTTATTAAGTCTGAACAGCAATTAAGAAGTGCTAAATTATGGAACAGATGTTATAAAGGGCAGGTAAGGTGTTGCATGGATGAGCGCTTTCCCTTCTAATGCCACTGTAATATGCTGTACCTAAACGTCACTGCTGCCTTCATGAGGACAATACCCGCTCGGAGAAACGGCATGGGGCAGATGTTACACTGTAATGAGGTTTAGAAATGGGAAGAAATAAAGGCAGTTCCAACCTGTCAATAATCACCGGATCGGAGGGAGTCTCGTTTCGGTTCCCGCAGCTTTTCTTATCACAACAGCGACTGTGGAGCAAGGAAAAAACAAGAGGGGGGTTTAGTATTATGGGTATGCTGCAAAGTCAGCCTCATTGAGACAGCAGGAGCAAACTGCAGCAACATTAACTGGATTCTGGCTACCTGGAAACTATGGCAGAAATACGTTAGGGCCGCACGGGGGCTAATTACTAACAGTTACCTCCTTCAGCACAGCTGCTGGCTTATCAGGTGTTAGAACGGCCCAGGTAAATGAGCCAACTGTCCCCTAAATACAGAGTTCATGAAAGTATGGGTTATAGTTTCCCTTTTGCATAACGGGTTTTCCTATGTCTCTAGGTAATTTAAAGCCTCTGATACCACATGTTAAGGAGACATTTCTGAATATTGGTGCACACATCAACCAATAAAATAGTAAGAGAGTTATTTTTTTTGGTACACACAGGAGGGATTTTCAATTAAAGGATAATAAGCATCGGGGAAAATGGATGTTTTTCACAATGTTTCCCAGTGTTTGTCACAATGTTTCCCAATGTTTCTCCTGTATTTTTTTCTGGGCAATCCAATATGGCCACCCAGAAAAAAATACCTTTGCTACCAAAAACTCACAGGTTCAGTGAAACCTGTGTGTTATCAGGGAGGAACAGCCTGGTTTTTTTTGGCTGAAAACAGGACTCGTATTTTCGGGGATTTATTTCTCCTGCCTTAGGCCGGAGAAACATCCCCAATAAGCCGTGGTTGTGTCGGTTTATCATGGATAATTGAATAGCCCCAGGCATGACAATTACCCACGGTCACTGACCGCGGGTAACTGAATTCCCCCCTTAACGTCTTATTCCCCCAATACTGAATTTTCCATTGTTAAATTAATCCTGGTCCCATAAATTTAATTCCCAGGTGTTCATGCGCTCAGGGCTCACTGTCAGCCGAATTGGGCGAGAGCTACATATGAGGAGCATGCCAGATCACACGTACTTGAAATCTCATGTAAGTGATTTTAAAGGTATCAGGTATAACTTAAACTGCAACACTGAATTTTCAAGTTGATATAGTTATCCTTTTAAGAAAATAAAAATAAGTCTTATTAGCTATTAAGCGTTCCAGCCTACTCACTGTAATGTGGTATAAAATGAAATGGAGGGCATTATATTGTTACATAATATCAAGTGGGGGCACTGTAATATGACACACTATGAAGTAGAGGCACTAAAGTGTGGCATAATCTGAATTCTGAACTGGGGCACTGTATGTCTTGATATGAATTGGGGATACTGTGTTGCATTATGTGTACTGGCAGCCCTATAATGTGACATCATGTGAACTAAGGCACTACTATGGTTTATAAAATAACCTAGGACACTGTTATGGGGCATAAACTAACTAGGGCACTACTATGGTTCAGAAAATGAACTAGGGCACTATTATGGGTAGAAAAATAAGATTTTACTTACCGATAAATCTATTTCTCGTAGTCCGTAGTGGATGCTGGGGACTCCGTCAGGACCATGGGGGATAGCGGCTCCGCAGGAGACAGGGCACAAAAAGTAAGCTTTTAGGATCACATGGTGTGTACTGGCTCCTCCCCCTATGACCCTCCTCCAAGCCTCAGTTAGGTACTGTGCCCGGACGAGCGTACACAATAAGGAAGGATCTTGAATCCCGGGTAAGACTCATACCAGCCACACCAATCACACCGTACAACCTGTGATTTGAACCCAGTTAACAGTATGATAACAACGAAGGAGCCTCTGAAAAGATGGCCCACAACAATAACAACCCGATTTTTGTAACAATAATTATGTACAAGTAATGCAGACAATCCGCACTTGGGATGGGCGCCCAGCATCCACTACGGACTACGAGAAATAGATTTATCGGTAAGTAAAATCTTATTTTCTCTAACGTCCTAGTGGATGCTGGGGACTCCGTCAGGACCATGGGGATTATACCAAAGCTCCCAAACGGGCGGGAGAGTGCGGATGACTCTGCAGCACCGAATGAGAGAAACTCCAGGTCCTCCTCAGCCAGGGTATCAAATTTGTAGAATTTTACAAACGTGTTCCCCCCTGACCACGTAGCTGCTCGGCAAAGTTGTAAAGCCGAGACCCCTCGGGCAGCCGCCCAAGATGAGCCCACCTTCCTTGTGGAATGGGCATTTACAGATTTTGGCTGTGGCAGGCCTGCCACAGAATGTGCAAGCTGAATTGTACTACAAATCCAACGAGCAATAGTCTGCTTAGAAGCAGGAGCACCCAGCTTTTTGGGTGCATACAATATAAACAGCAAGTCAGACTTTCTGACTCCAGCCGTCCTGGAATTATATATATATATATATATATATATTTTCAGGGCCCTGACAACGTCTAGCAACTTGGAGTCCTCCAAGTCCCTAGTAGCCGCAGGCACCACAATAGGTTGTTTCAGGTGAAACGCTGACACCACCTTAGGAAGAAACTGGGGACAAGTCCGCAGTTCTGCCCTGTCCGAATGGAAAATTAAATATGGGCTTTTGTAAGACAAAGCCGCCAATTCTGACAATCGCCTGGCCGAGGCCAGGGCCAACAGCATGGTCACTTTCCATGTGAGATATTTCAAATCCACAGATTTGAGCGGTTCAAACCAATATGATTTGAGGAATCCCAACACTACGTTGAGATCCCACGGTGCCACTGGAGGCACAAAAGGGGCTGTATATGCAATACTCCCTTGACAAACGTCTGGACTTCAGGAACCGAAGCCAATTCTTTCTGGAAGAAAATCTACAGGGCCGAAACTTGAACCTTAATGGACCCCAATTTGAGGCTCATAGACACTCCTGTTTGCAGGAAGTGCAGAAATCGACCTAGTTGAAATTTCTTCGTGGGGCCTTCCTGGCCTCACCCACGCAACATATTTTCACCACATGTGGTGATAACGTTGTGCGGTCACCTCCTTCCTGGCTTTGACCAGGGTAGGTATGACCTCTTCTGAAATGCCTTTTCCCTTAGGATCCGGCGTTCAACCGCCATGCCGTCAAACGCAGCCGCGGTAAGTCTTGGAACAGACATGGTACTTGCTGAAGCAAGTCCCTTCTTAGCTCCCGAGGCCATTAGTCCTCTGTGAGCATCTCTTGAAGTTCCGGGTACCAAGTCCCTCTTGGCCAATCCGGAGCCACGAGTATAGTTCTTACTCCTCTACGTCTTATAATTCTCAATACCTTGGTTATGAGAAGCAGAGGAGGGAACACATACACCGACTGTTACACCCACGGTGTTACCAGGACGTCCACAGCTATCGCCTGAAGGTCTCGTGACCTGGCGCAATACCTGTCCCGTTTTTTGTTCGGGCGGGACGCCATCATGTCCACCTTTGGTCTTTCCCAACGGTTCACAATCATGCGGAAAACTTCCCGATGAAGTTCCCACTCTCCCGGGTGGAGGTCGTGCCTGCTGAGGAAGTCTGCTTCCCAGTCGTCCACTCCCGGAATGAACACTGCTGACAGTGCTATCACATGATTTTCCGCCTAGCGAAAAATCCTTGCAGTTTTGCCACTGCCCTCCTGCTTCTTGTGCCGCCCTTTCTGTTTACGTGGGCGACTGCCGTGATGTTATCCCACTGGATCAATACCGGCTGACCTTGAAGCAGAGGTCTTGCTAAGCTTAGAGCATTATAAATTTGCTCTTAGCTCCAGTATATTTATGTGGAGAGAATTCTCCAGACTTGATCACACTCCCTGGAAATTTTTTTTCCCTGTGTGACTGCTCCCCAGCCTCTCAGGCTGGCCTCCGTGGTCACCAGCATCCAATCCTGAATGCCGAATCTGCGGCTCTCTAGAAGATGAGCACTCTGTAATCACCACAGGAGAGACACCCTTGTCCTTGGATATAGGGTTATCCGCTGATGCATCTGAAGATGCGATCCGGACCATTTGTCCAGCAGATCCCACTGAAGAGTTCTTGCGTGAAATCTGCCGAATGGAATCGCTTCGTAATAAGCCACCATTTTTACCAGGACTCTTGTGCAATGATGCACTGACACTTTTCCTGGTTTTAGGAGGATCCCGATTAGCTCGGATAACTCCCTGGCTTTCTCCTCTGGGAGAAACACCTTTTTCTGGACTGTGTCCAGAATCATCCCTAGGACCAGCAGACGTGTCGTCGGAACAACTGCGGTTTTGGAATATTTAGAATCCACCCGTGCTGTCGTAGAACTACTTGAGATAGTGCTACTCCGACCTCCAACTGTTCTCTGGACCTTGTTCTTATCAGGAGGTCGTCCATTTTCTTTGAAGATGAATCCTCATTTCGGTCATTACCTTGGTAAGGACCCGGGGTGCCTTGGACAATCCAACGGCATCGTCTGAAACTGATAGTGACAGTTCTGTACCACGAACCTGAGGTACCCTTGGTGAGAAAGGCAAATTTTGGGACATGGAGGTAAGCATCCCTGATGTCCCGGGACACCATATAGTCCCCTTCTTCCCGGTTCGCTATCACTGCTCTGAGTGACTGCATCTGGATTTGAACCTTTGTAAGTGTTCAAATATTTCAGATTTAGAATAGGTCTCACCTAGCCTTCTTGCTTCAGTACCACCATATAGTGTGGAATAATACCCCTTTCCTTGTTGTAGGAGGGGTAATTTTATTATCACCTGCTGGGAATACAGCTTGTGAATTGTTTTCAATACTGCCTCCCTGTCGGAGGGAGACATTGGTACAGCAGACTACAGGAACCTGCGAGGGGGAAACGTCTCGACATTCCAATCTGTACCCCTTGGATACTACTTGTAGGATCCAGGGGTCCTGTACGGTCCCAGCGTCATGCTGAGAACTTGGTAGAAGCGGTGGAGGGCTTCTGTTCCTGGGAATGGGCTGCCTGCTGCAGTCTTCTTCCCTTTCCTCTATCCCTGGGCAGATATGACTCTTATATGGACGAAAGGACTGAGGCTGAAAAGACGGTGTCTTTTTCTGCAGAGATGTGACTTAGGGTAAAAAACGGTGGATTTTCCAGCAGTTGCCGTGGCCACCAGGTCCCATGGACCGACCCCAAATAATTCCTCCCCTTTATACGGCAATACATCTTTGTGCCGTTTGGAATCTGCATCACCTGACCACTGTCGTGTCCATAAACATCTTCTTGCAGATATGGACATCGCATTTACTCTTGATGCCAGAGTGCAAATATCCCTCTGCGCATCTCGCATATATAGAAATGCATCCTTTAAATGCTCTATAGTCAATAAAATACTGTCCCTGTCAAGGGTATCAATATTTTTAGTCAGGGAATCCGACCAAGCCACCTCAGCTCTGCACATCCAGGCTGAGGCGATCGCTGGTCGCAGTATAACACCAGCATGTGTGTGTATACTTTTTAGGATATTTTCCAGCCTCCTATCAGCTGGCTCCTTAAGTACGGCCCTATCTGTAGATGGTACCGCCACTTGTTCTGATAAGCATGTGTTCGCCATATTCACCCTAAGGGGTGTTTCCCAACGCGCCCTAACTTCTGGCGGGAAAGGGTATACCGCCAATAATTTTCTATCGGGGGAAACCCACGCATCATCACACACTTCATTTAATTTATCTGATTCAGGAAAAACTACAGGTAGTTTTTTCACATCCCACATAATACCCCTTTTTTGTGGTACTTGTAGTATCAGAAATATGTAACACCTCCTTCATTGCCCTTAACGTGTGGCCCTAAAGGAAAATACGTTTGTTTCTTCACCGTCGACACTGAAATCAGTGTCCGTGTCTGGGTCTGTGTCGACCGACTGAGGTAAATGGGCGTTTTACAGCCCCTGACGGTGTTTGAGACGCCTGGACAGGTACTAATTTGTTCGCCCGCCGTCTCATGTCGTCAACCGGCTTGCAGCGTGTTGACATTATCACGTAATTCCATAAATAAGCCATCCATTCCGGTGTCGACTCCCTAGAGAGTGACATCACCATTACAGGCAATTTGCTCCGCCTCCTCACCAACATTTTCCTCATACATGTCGACACACACGTACCGACATACAGCACACACATAGGGAATGCTCTGATAGAGGACAGGACCCACTAGCCCTTTGGGGAGACAGAGGGAGAGTTTGCCAGCACACACCAAAACGCTATAATTATACAGGGACAACCTTTATATAAGTGTTCCTCCCTTATAGCATTTTAATATATATTCATATCGCCAAATCAGTGCCCCCCCTCTCTGTTTTAACCCTGTTTCTGTAGTGCAGTGCAGGGGAGAGCCTGGGAGCCTTCCCACCAGCATTTCTGTGAGGGAAAATGGCGCTGTGTGCTGAGGAGAATAGGCCCCGCCCCTTTTCGGCGGGCTTCTTCTCCGGAGTCTGTGATATCTGGCAGGGGTTAAATACATCCATATAGCCTCAAGGGCTATATGTGATGTATTTTTCGCCATACAGGTATTATTCATTGCTGCCCAGGGCGCCCCCCCCGCGCCCTGCACCCTCCGTGACCGCTGTGTGAAGTGTGCTGACAACAATGGCGCACAGCTGCAGTGCTGTGCGCTACCTGATGAAGACTGAAAGTCTTCTGCCGCCTGGTTCCGGACCTCTTCAATCTTCAGCATCTGCAAGGGGGGTCGGCGGCGCGGCTCCGGGACGAACCCCAGGGCGAGACCTGTGTTCCGACTCCCTCTGGAGCTAATGGTGTCCAGTAGCCTAAGAAGCCAATCCATCCTGCACGCAGGTGAGTTCACTTCTCTCCCCTAAGTCCCTCGATGCAGTGAGCCTGTTGCCAGCAGGACTCACTGAAAATAAAGAACCTAAAAACTTTTTCTAAGCAACTCTTTAAGAGAGCCACCTAGATTGCACCCTGCTCGGACGGGCACAAAAACCTAACTGAGGCTTGGAGGAGGGTCATAGGGGGAGGAGCCAGTACACACCATGTGATCCTAAAAGCTTACTTTTTGTGCCCTGTCTCCTGCGGAGCCGCTATCCCCCATGGTCCTGACGGAGTCCCCAGCATCCACTAGGACGTTAGAGAAATGAAGGGTGGTCTTCAGTTTGCCGGCTGTCGGGATCCAGGCGCACAGTATACCGGCGCCGCAATCCCGACAGCCGGCATACCAACACCTTTTCTCCCTCTTGGGGGTCCACGACCCCCCTGGAGGGAGAATAGACAGTGTGGCGCACGCAGCGCGCCACCGTGCCCGCAGCGTTGTGAGTGCAGTGAGCCCGCAAGGGGCTCATTTGTGCTCGGCCAGCTGTCGGTATGCCAGCGGTCGGGATTCCAGCGCCGGTATACTGGCCGCCGGGAGCCCGGCCGTCGGCATACCCTACCACACCCGAAAATGAACAACTGCTGCCGAGAGATGTCTCTCTAGAAGCATTGGGACAGGGGCCCCTTCAGTATGTTGTTATGGCTATGCTCCTGGTTCCAGGATCTTTTTACCTGGTTGACCATCAATCATTCTATACAGATCACTAAAAGGCGTATCTATGGGGCTTATTTATATTAACAGGATGCCAACTAGCGCAATGCTATGCTGGAATCCTTATAAACCAATCCTATAACAGCTTTTAGCAGTCTAGCGTAGTCAGACTAATGGAAGCTAATATCTTATTGGTTATAGCAAATGTCATCTACTTTCGCCATTATGCTAAAATACGGCCATATTGGAAAGGGTACGACAGATCCACCTCTGCGCAAATTATTCTCACACTACATCAATGAGGAGATTAGTCCCTGTTACTTTAAACAAAACCTGATAATTATTACAGAAATCTGCATAAGTGATCAGTGAAATCAGAAAGATGTTATTCTAATCAAGAAGCAGTCGGTAAAATGCTTTAAATCTTTAAAATAAACAATATTTCTTACAAAAGCATCAGTTTTCATTGTTGAAGGAAATCATCAATAACTACACGAATGGCTAAAATAGGAATTATAGATTTATGAGTTTTGCACAGTACAATCCCTTGTCCATTCATCTTTTAAATAGTTTATATAGAACATGGTAATTCAGCCTAAAAAGACTGCCTTTTGCCACTGGGAAAGGCCAAAACAATTGCGTATTTCATTAATCTTTACAGTGAAATAAAACTATACACAGTGCCTTAACAGAACAGTCATTTAGGAAAGTAATTTGTCCTGCTGACTTGAAAAGTGGAAAGGTTTTGACATCTAATAAATAATACTTTAAATAAACGCAATATAGGCTTCTATTGCAAGTCTTGCTGTGTTACGGTACAAATCCCACTTCTCACTCCAGCCAAAGAGGCTTGCGAGGCGAACGCCACTCTGCCTTGCAGAGTACAACAAAGTCATCTTCTTTGCCGGTCCCTGATCTCTCACAGAATCTGGCCAGGCTGCACCATATGTGGTGGCACACAGACTCTGTAGATGTCCACGGCCTTATATGGCAATCATAGGGGTGTTTATCCAGGAAAGGAGGAAATGGTACCCTCTGTGTAGTAACTGGGGCTGGCGCCTGGCATTTTGAAGCAAACGGTCAATGTTTTCCACTTCCCTGCATAGTTCATAGGCTGCAAACTTGATGAACGCTGCCACAAATTGCAGCTTGTTTGTTTTTTCAATGAGTGAAGATGAAGACGTTCATATAATTCCAAAGAGAATCTTCCATGAACGTTAGCCGGCTATTGGACATCGACAATATGGGAATTGAAGAAATTCCAGTGACTTGGATTAACAGGGTAAAAATAAAGACGTATCTTTTTGTCACAAGCTTTTTTTAACTTTAACGCTACATCCCTAATTATCTAGATGACTCAAACCTGATTTTCTAGAGATGATTTCAATTGGTCTCCAATTATTATAACAAAATGTACTGGAGACTTTTTTCAAGACAGGTACTACAAGATACTTTAGGGTAAAACTTCATAGCAGAATTATGCTCAGTTCTCATAAGAAAAATGTCTACCTGAACTCCGGATACGCCTTACCTGCTAGTTATTAACTAGCCAATCAACTCAAGCCCGGAAACCTGCCTCACATCTGAATTCTAGGCACAACCCATAGCATTGTTTTAGAGTCCCATAAATTTGTTCCCTTTGTCACATAAATGCAAAGCTTTATTACGCTGTTAGTCTTGACAGAAAGCCCTGCAGAAAGTTGTTTAGGGATTAAATCTCTAAAACAAGCCATTTCCCAACAGCGGCCTTTCACTATTTCATGTCTGGTTAGACGGAATTTCATCTTAGGGGAAGCAGGCTGTCTCTCACACCATATGGCAAATGGTCGTGCATAGCAATTAGCTTGGCTGATTAATAGTGAGCAGACTCTAATTTTATGCTTATAACCAAAGCTCCATTTCTACCTCTTGTGCAACATCAGCATTTCCCAGCATCCTCTGAGATCGGGCTAATACAACTCATTCTCTTTGGAGGTGGATATCTAACCCATCGCTAAATCCAATTTCACTATAATTGGGAAGGTTGTTTTAAATGTAAGGATTTAGAGGTAGTGTTCTATTATATCATCTGAAATGTGTTGAATGTAAATACATACTTGCTTTTGTACAAATTACATCCATGAATGTTAAATAAAGAATTAATATCCCAAATGTGTACACCTATGATAGTTAATATGCCAAACGTGTACACTCACTATAATATCCCAATTGTGTAGACCCATATTATCCAAATTGTACACACCCATTATATCCCAAATGTGTACACCCTTTATAATATCCAAAATGTGTATACCTATTATAATATCCCAAATGTGTACACCACTAAAATATCCCAATTGTATACACCCATTCTAATATTCCAAATGTGTACACCCATTATAATATCCCAAATGTGTATACCTATTATAATATCCCAAATGTGTACACCACAATAATATCCCAATTGTATACACCCATTCTAATATCCCAAATGTGTATACCTATTATAATATCCCAAATGTATATACCACAGTAATATCCCAATTGTATACACACCATTATAATATCCTAATTGTATACACCCATTATAATATCCCAAATGTGTACACCTATTATAATATCCCAAATGTGTATACCTACAGTATTAGCCTGTACCAAATATGTACACCTATTATAAAATCCCAGATATATCCACTTATTATAATATCATAGATATGTACACCTATGATAAGTAATATCCCAAATGTGTACACCTATAATATCCCAAATATGTACACCTATTATAATAGTCGAGATATGTACACCTATTATAATATTCCAGATATGTACACCTATTATAATAGTCCGGATATGTACACTTATTATAATATTCCAGATATGTACACCTATGATAATTAATATCCCAAACATGTTTACTATTTATGAAGTGAATAAACCTTTATTGCTTTTCTTTTCTTTCACATCTTATATGCCGCCTACAAGTCACTGGCATTGTAAGCAGAGAAAGCAGTACGATTCCACAGATGATCCCCTTTAGATATATTTTCATAGAGATGACTATAAAAGTAATTACAAAATCTCTGCTTTATAGCTAAAAAAGCTGCCCAAGGATCTTAAATGGCAACTTCAACTCCTTACAAGTTCATCTTGCAGTAAGATGACGTGTTCATGCTTGAATATTTTCCAAAGTAGGAAGTGTACTGGGTGGGAGGAAGTGTTCAGCAGTCTCAGGAGCAACCTCTATGGTTCTACTAGCTCTGAGGAAGGAGCTTTAAGTAAAACTGATGAAAAAACTTATGGGTCTATTCATGAAGCAGTGAAAAGAGTGGAGAAAAGGACCAGTGGAGAAGTTGCCTATGGCAACCAATCAGCTTTGAAGAAAGTCTTTATCAAGTACATTCTATAAAATGAAAGTGAGATGCTGATTGGTTGCCAGGGGCAACTTCTCCACTAGTCTGTTTCTCCATTATCTTCACTGCTTTATGAATAGACCCCTATATCAATTACTGATAATAATTTGCCCATAAATGTTCCAATCCATTTTACATCTATAAATCACTTGTTTTTTCATTTTGCACAAATAATGTCATTTACACCAATAATGTATTTTGTATTTAATTACTTTTTAAAGCCATCTAAAAAAAACTGTATTTTTCAAAAATGATTTGGTGATAGTTATACTGTTAAATAGGACCATTAAAATGTAATTAGTAATTAGTAAATGAGTATTGAGTATATAAACAGAGGATCAAGGGAACACAGGCGAACGGTTAGGCGAACCGTGGCCAGAGCCATAGCCATAGCTGAAAGCTCTACCCGGTACAGGCCCTTATTATTGCGCTTTACTCACATAGAAAGGATTGGTCTGCACTGAAAGAAATTCCGTTCGCCTAAATCATTTATGCTGCTGAGCGGCAATTTCCAGCACTGAAAAGGTTAAGTAAATAATGTTAGCCGCACAGCAGTGGGAGCTTTGTTTAATGCCTGTCCGCCGAGCAAATAAACAGCATCTTTTACCAGTCTGTATGCAGCGAGGCAAATGGTAATCTCTGGTATTAGCTGCCTGACATTTTAAATATGGCTTTTCTGTCTAAAGTATACTGTACAAATAGCATAATTTGCCTTCAACTACTTCACGATTCCCCTGCTGTGAGCTGAGAATTTTTTTTCCTTCTTCTCCTCCGTTGTATTTATAAATGGAAAAATCCATACTATCAGCAAAGTAACCCAACAAGATGATAAACACTGCTAACCACACCAGTAGGAGAGCGGAGGTATGTGGGTGTATGCGTGTGTGATCAGGAGTGGGTGTTAAGTGCCTGTCAATCACAGCAGCTCCTGTCCATCTATATTGCTGCTGTGTGCAATTTGTGAACCTGGGCTGTACAGGATCCCGGCGATGTTACCTAATTATATATGGGTGTGATTGGTAAAGGGTGAAACTAAGCAGAAGCAGGCAACATTGAGCCTCAATTTACATAATGCAGATATAAAAATGTGTAAAAAAAAAGTTATATATGGTAAATTAATACAGTTGCAACATGACAAAAAAAATGTATTAGTACATAGTTAAAGCGTTTCATGTAAACTTAATTAACATTCACTTACTCAATAGTGTATAAAACAAAAATACATATATAGCAGTCTTCCTATTTATTCCAGGAATGCATTCTTTTTGTGTCTCCTCTGTCTACCTGGCATTTCCTGCTTAATGCCAATGTCTCCATTATGCTAATGACATTGATTCAGTAACATTCTGTAGTTGAATTCAAGTCTCCAATCTTCCCTTCTACCCATCTACTCCTAACCTTTTCCTTTTCTTCTTTTTTTTTTACTGGTTATAAAACTTTATTTATAAACACTATACCTGACACTGGCCCCGTATTTGTGAGGGGAACAGAAAGGCTAAAATAATATCTAAGAAAATGTCTATTTAATTATTTTATAAACACCAGGGTAGTTTAAAAACACTTGATAGTGTAATAACGGGCATACACTAGGTCGATATCGTGTACGAATACACAATATCGAACCACTGCATGCATTATCGTGCATGTTTTTGGTGCGAATATGATGCGATGCGCGGCCCCACGGGTCGTACATCGCATCAACTGATCATATGTGCTGTACATACTGTATGATCAGTCGACCCCGTCCGCCGGCAATTGCGGTGGTACGATAGATCATATGATGCTAAAGCACCGTACAATCTATCGCGCGTCGGGGAGCTGGCGAGGGGGGGGGGGGGGGTCGTAGGACGGCTCGCAAGTCATCCTAATGTATGAGCGGCATAACAGCATTACCATGTGCAATTCGTGTATCGAATTTAATATACTAAGGCTCGGTACACACTTGCCGATGCAAATCCAGTGGCGCACCCAGGGGGGGTTTCCGAGTACCCAGAAACCCCCCTCCACTAAAAAAAAAATGTTTTTTTTTATTTTTTTAGCTGCATGAGTATTATTAATGACTGTCTAGCATCCTCTGCAGCCTGCTGTCTTCCTGGTGGCACTTGCAAGTGCAATAAAAGTTTACTTTATTTTAATTATAGTACATATATATCCATGTGCCTACATATATACACATGTATATACATACATACATACATACAGCTAGAAGCATTGCTGAATGTGGAGAGGTACGATTACGGTTTTCTGTCCACAGTTTGATGTGATTTAGTGGAAAGCTGCTCTACGAGCTGTTTCCAATTTAATTGGTTCCAATACTATTGCTCTTAGAAACCTCCAAACCAAGTGGGGTTCAGTGGATAAGCATAAAATGAGTCACATCTAATAATCGGTTGAATTGATATCCCATGTGGTGAAATCGAGTTCGATATCACTTTTTAAGTGTTTTTATTTGCCTTTTGGAGACACGCTAACTCGCTAAGTTGCTTGTTCATACTGTGATTTTTTGATTATAAATAAAATACCCCTGATGAAGTCTGTAGGACGAAACGCGTTGGGTTAAGACAGCGATTTTGTCATTTCTTCATGGAGGATTAATCATCATGTTGATATGTGACTGAAATGAATTGTTACCAACATCAATATCTGTATGAAACATTGACTGTCATTTTGGACATACTGTGATACAGCTCATTTTTACTGTGTTTTATAAAAATAAATAAGTCTATTTCTTATGACTATTTTATTGTACAAGTGAAAATATTTTTGACATACCAAAGAATACCACCAGCTCCCTGGGGAAACTTTTTTTCTTTGTTGTTCATAACCATTATACCCCGTCTAACAGGGGGTATTTTCCTTAAGGTGTAGCTCTATATACTGTTAGCGCGAGAAAGTCTTATACTTTTTATACATACATACATATAAACACACACACACATATGATATATATATATATATATACATGTGTATATATATGTGTACTGTATGTGTGTGTATATATATATATATATATATACGTATGCATGTTTAATATGCTATGTATATGTGTATATGGGTTCATCTCCCGGCGGCCGGCCTCCCGGCGACCAGCATACCGGCGCCGGGAGGCCGGCCGCCGGCTTACCAACAGTGTGGCGAGCGCAAATGAGCCCCTTGCGGGCTCGCTGCGCTCGCCACACTACGCGCGCCACACTATTCTATTCTCCCTCCAGGGGGGTCGTGGCCCCCCATGAGGGAGAATAACACACAGACACACTAGTTTTACGGACCCAGCATATACTGGATCACCTCAGTCCCCACCCCCGTGATTGGCTCCGCCCAGTTCTGGAAACCCCCCCATGCAAATCCTGCGTTTGCCACTGAAATCAGATGTGATATTGTGCAAGATTTCCCCCCCTCCCCAACGATATCATTTACACACACTGAACGATATAGTTTGCTATACTGGATGACGGCATCCGGCCACATCCAGTCTTATACAGTATCTTTAGATTTCAAGGTGAAAACTAAAAATATTGTACATCGTTAACGACCCTCCGGAGTGTGCATCCTCAACAATATAGTGAATACACACTGGATGATGCGATGCGCCAGATCGTACAATATATCGGGTGCACATCGATAAGTGTGTACCCAGCCTTAGAGGAAGCAAGCCATGACAGTTTGAATAAAATCAGATACGTTTATGTAGGTGTGTTATGTGTTGCTGAGTTGCATATGTGAAAATATCAGATCAGATCTTAAAAGAGAAAGTGCGTCACACAAATAGGAATATGATGAGACGAATGTCCAACTGTAACACCTTGTACTAACTTTTTACCCCACTTTAAAACATACCATAATCGTGTTCATGAACACTGAATAATAAATCACTGTACTGGGTACTGGTAGAACACAAGATAACGAAATCCCCTTAATAAAGTGACATCCTGCTTCTCCCACCTATTACCGATATTATGATAACTCAAACTTAATTTAATAATGAAGATAAATTAATTTTTATTGAACCAATAAGTTAGTCAATTTAATCTATGTAAGTGTATCATTACAATTGAATAAATAAGTTTAAAAAAAGCAGAATATGAGCACACTGGGAAGTGGCTCAGGGGCCAGGTGTGTGACAGGTATAGGCCATACCGTGGGGTGTATTCAATTTTTGTCGGAACTGCCGTCTTGTCGGAAAAACGTCAGTTTCCGACTTTTTCAGGTCGAAAACTGTTCCGACCTATTCAATGGAGCCACCGTTTTTGCGACAAGTCGGCAATTCTGATTTGCGGAAAACACGTGGATCGGCGGATTAGCCACTGATCGCGTGTTTTGTCGGATTCGCGGCTATAACCCGGTTTTAGCCCTGTTTCCGACAATGTCAATCCGGCTTTACAAAAAGTCGGATTGGCATTGTCGAGAACGGCCAAATCATGCCGAATTTGGCCGATCATTGAATACTGAAATGTTGGATCCTTTCCGTCGAAAAGGATCCGACATCAATTGAATATACCACAGTATGTGTATTCCAGACTACATTTGTAGCATAGATTACAGGACTATCTACAAATACCTTTAACTTGACAACATACTAATTTAGTAGTTGATTCATCTGAAGACTAATGTCCTCATTTAAAACCAACCACAGTATATTATATTGAAGACTGACTTGCATGATTTTTTAAGTGTAAATTAGACGCTTTTAATATGCTGGATGTGGGATGAATATAGATTTACTAGGATTCAGGTTCACTAATGACATCAGATAGACTCTCAATATTGGTTCAGCCCTCAAAACTGGCTACCCCTGACTGGAGACAAGTACACTTACCTGCACATGATCTCATGTGTGAGGAGAACTCTGCACATTTCAGGGTTTTTGTCTTGTCCCTCGTATATGATGGCCTAGAAGGAGTAGAGAAAATGTAAGTGACTACAGTTCAGAAAATCAGGATAAAACCAAAGTTAGCGGTAGGGCATTCCACAGTATATGAGCAGGGACAAGCAAGATAAGTTACAAAAGTGGTAGCAGAATTTGATCACACTGTAGAATGGCTCAGTCAGATTGCCAGGCATGTCAGAATGACAGGGTATATGGAAAGTCTTAGGAAACAAGTCACCCTTCTCTGAATATAAAAAGCACTTCTGAGAAAGTATCAGGGAAAGAGAGAGTGGGTGTGAAGAGGAGACAAAAAAAGAAGGGGAAAAGCTGAGCATTACAGCTGGTGTGTAGTATACATTGTGTGTAAGATAGATAGATAGATAGATAGATAGATAGATAGATAGATAGATAGATAGATAGATAGATAGATAGATAGATAGATAGATAGATTAGATAGATAGATAGATAGATAGATAGATAGATAGATAGATAGATAGATAGATAGATAGATAGATAGATAGATAGATAGATAGATAGATATTTGGGGGTAAATGTAATAGCTAGATTGGACACACTAAATCACATGACCGTACATTATTTCCCAGCAGTGTCAGACTGGGGCATGAAGGGCCCACCAGGGGAATGCAGTGATAGGGGCCCATACTTAGGGGTGTGTCAAGCCTACAAAGAGGGTGTAGCCAGCCTCCAAAGAGGTTTGAAGTAAACAATTGTCTTGTGCAGTATAATGTAACATATCTACCATGTATAATACAAGTGCACGGTCTGGAACCTGATCCATAAAGGAAGGAGTGGGCCCTCAGGCAGTGGGGCCCACCGGTGGTTTCCCCTGTACCACTGTGGGCCAGTCCGACCCTGTTTCCCAGTGACTTACACGCCTCCCATTTGATTAAATATACTACTCTCAAGTGTGCGGTTGCACCTTCATATATAGTGGAGATTGCCACCTCTGCTATACATATATATATATATATATATATATATATATAGCTATATATCTATATATATATATAGAAATTCAATGCAGGAACGGCACTCAGAGACAACAGCAGGTCAAAAAACGTGTATTAGCAGTCTACGATCGTTTCGGAGCACAAAGCTCCGTCGTCAGGACAAATAGCCACAGTGTCCTGACGACGGAGCTTTGTGCTCCGAAACGATCGTAGACTGCTAATACACGTTTTTTGACCTGCTGTTGTCTCTGAGTGCCGTTCCTGCATTGAATTTCTACATATCTATTGTTCTGGCACCTGAGCAAGTTGATCTCTTTGAGGAGTGCCGGCTGCTGCTGTACACACATATATATATATATATATATACATATATATAGACCGCTATTGGTTGAAACGCGTTGGGCGTGGCTACACACCGTGGGCGTTGTTACGAAGCCAGTGTAACAGAATCGGCCAGACGGAGCACAGCCATAACGGTTTTTAAACATTGCTGTGATTGTGATTATAAACTGAAATGTACGTGGACATTGCATTTTTATTTATAAAGGAAATATCTTTTAACTCATAAGTGCGCTCTCCTAATTCTTCTTAGCATATATATATATATATATATATATATATACACATTTATATACAGTACAGTGTCTAGTGTAAGATACCCTCACTAGCAAGTAGAGATGAGCGCCTGAAATTTTTCGGGTTTTGTGTTTTGGTTTTGGGTTCGGTTCCGCGGCCGTGTTTTGGGTTCGAACGCGTTTTGGCAAAACCTCACCGAATTTTTTTTGTCGGATTCGGGTGTGTTTTGGATTCGGGTGTTTTTTTCAAAAAACACTAAAAAACAGCTTAAATCATAGAATTTGGGGGTCATTTTGATCCCAAAGTATTATTAACCTCAAAAACCATAATTTACACTCATTTTCAGTCTATTCTGAATACCTCACACCTCACAATATTATTTTTAGTCCTAAAATTTGCACCGAGGTCGCTGTGTGAGTAAGATAAGCGACCCTAGTGGCCGACACAAACACCGGGCCCATCTAGGAGTGGCACTGCAGTGTCACGCAGGATGTCCCTTCCAAAAAACCCTCCCCAAACAGCACATGACGCAAAGAAAAAAAGAGGCGCAATGAGGTAGCTGTGTGAGTAAGATTAGCGACCCTAGTGGCCGACACAAACACCGGGCCCATCTAGGAGTGGCACTGCAGTGTCACGCAGGATGGCCCTTCCAAAAAACCCTCCCCAAACAGCACATGACGCAAAGAAAAAAAGAGGCGCAATGAGGTAGCTGTGTGAGTAAGATTAGCGACCCTAGTGGCCTACACAAACACCGGGCCCATCTAGGAGTGGCACTGCAGTGTCACGCAGGATGTCCCTTCCAAAAAACCCTCCCCAAACAGCACATGACGCAAAGAAAAAAAGAGGCGCAATGAGGTAGCTGTGTGAGTAAGATTAGCGACCCTAGTGGCCGACACAAACACCGGGCCCATCTAGGAGTGGCACTGCAGTGTCACGCAGGATGTCCCTTCCAAAAAACCCTCCCCAAACAGCACATGACGCAAAGAAAAAAAGAGGCGCAATGAGGTAGCTGACTGTGTGGGTAAGATTAGCGACCCTAGTGGCCGACACAAACACCGGGCCCATTTAGGAGTGGCACTGCAGTGTCACGCAGGATGTCCCTTCCAAAAAACCCTCCCCAATCAGCACATGATGCAAAGAAAAAGGTTAGGTGGTATACAATTATGGACGGACTGCCTGCCGAGTGCAGACACAGAGGTAGCCACAGCCGTGAACTACCGTACTGTACTGTGTCTGCTGCTAATATAGACTGGTTGATAAAGAGATGTCGTAGTAGTATGTATGTATAAAGAAGAAAAAAAAACCACGGTTAGGTGGTATACAATTATGGACGGACTGCCTGCCGAGTGCAGACACAGAGGTAGCCACAGCCGTGAACTACCGTACTGTGTCTGCTGCGACTGGATGATAAATGATATAAAAAATATATATATATCACTACTGCAGCCGGACAGGTATATATTATATATTATATAATGACGGACCTGCTGGACACTCTGTCAGCAGAATGAGTTTTATTTTTATAGAATAAAAAAAAAAACCAACACACAAGTGAAGTCACACGACGAGTGTTTAACTTTTTCAGGCAATCACAATATAAGTATACGACTAACTATACTGGTGGTCAGTGTGGTCAGGTCACTGGTCAGTCACACTGGCAGTGGCACTCCTGCAGCAAAAGTGTGCACTGTTTAATTTTAATATAATATTATGTACTCCTGGCTCCTGCTATAACCTATAACTGGCACTGCAGTGCTCCCCAGTCTCCCCCACAATTATAAGCTGTGTGAGCTGAGCAGTCAGACAGATATATAATATATATAGATGATGCAGCACACTGGGCTGAGCCTGAGCAGTGCACACAGATATGGTATGTGACTGAGTCACTGTGTGTATCGCTTTTTTCAGGCAGAGAACGGATATATTAAATAAACTGCACTGTCTGGTGGTCACTCACTATATAATATTATGTACTCCTGGCTCCTGCTATAACCTATAACTGGCACTGCAGTGCTCCCCAGTCTCCCCCACAATTATAAGCTGTGTGAGCTGAGCAGTCAGACAGATATATAATATATATAGATGATGCAGCACACTGGGCTGAGCCTGAGCAGTGCACACAGATATGGTATGTGACTGAGTCACTGTGTGTATCGCTTTTTTCAGGCAGAGAACGGATATATTAAATAAACTGCACTGTCTGGTGGTCACTCACTAGTAAACTCTCTGCACTCTCTACACTTCTACAGTACTCCTCCTAGTCCTAAGCTCCAGTAAATCTCTCTCTCTTATAATCTAAATGGAGAGGACGCCAGCCACGTCCTCTCACTATCAATCTCAATGCACGTGTGAAAATGGCGGCGACGCGCGGCTCCTTATATAGAATCCGAGTCTCGCGAGAATCCGACAGCGTCATGATGACGTTCGACCCGTGAAAAAAACCATGAAGTTCGGGCGGGTTCGGATTCAGAGAAACCGAACCCGCTCATCTCTACTAGCAAGCTTTTATTTCCATACAATTATGGAGAAACTGAAGTTTCTGCATAATCATATGGTTGGTGGCTATGCACTAATAGTGTAATGCAGGAGACTTTTCAGCAGAATGACAATTAGCAATTCAGATAACAGTCCTCATTATTATCAATGGGGACTATGATCTAACCCCTATGTACTAACCCTGAAAAGTGAAGCTTTCCAGAGTTTGCTCACATTAGTTTACAGTTACACCATCTTCAGATGGTGTAAACTTATTTTAGCCTTTTGAGGAATCTTTCATTCACCCTCCTGCAGCCTCTGTCCGACGCCAGACTCCATTCCGAAAAACGTGAAACACTCCTCCTAAATGCCTGGGAAGTAACTTGCAGGGGCAGCAGTTATCGCCTGCAGGTTTTCTTACGTACATAGCAGGGATATTTTCCTTAAAAATGTAAATATCCGCAGCGATAGAGTGGTAATAATTGCAGCAGTTATGCTATTATTAATACATATGCCCCATAACGTTATGTAATTAAAGGATGATAATAATAATAATAATAATAATAATAATATAATATTAACTCAGTTTATAGTTTCACATAATAAAATGTTCCACAAACAATTTCTTCAAGGTTTTCAATTTCAAGATTCACTTAAATTTTTTTGGAATTATTATTATTACTGTTATTATATAAAATATTAAGTACAAAACCAATACTGGTATATGTAATTTATCATTTTGTTTAGTAGTATATTGGCACTAGGTGTCATTATAATTAGACAGAAGCAGCATGCTACATGTGTTCAGGGGCGTAGTCAGAACTTTATGGGCCCCATAGCAACATTTTGAAGGGGCCCCCGTCCCAGTGCTTCTAGAGAGACACCTCTCTGCAGCAGTTGTTAATTTGATGCTCTATAATAGTGCCCTGGTTCATTTTCTGAACCATAGTAGAGCTTTATGTAATGTTATGCCCCATAGTAGCGCCCTAGTATCTTTTGTGAATCGTGGTAGTGCTAAAGTTCACCCTATGTCACATTTTAGAGCTGCAAGTACACATTATGCGGCACAGTTCCCTCCAATTCACATTATGATATATTGTGCTCCCTGTTCATATTGTGCCTCATTACAGTGACCCGGTTCATATTATATAACATTAAAATGTCCTCCAGTTCATTTTATACCATACTACAATGAGCAGGTCCAGGGGCATACCTAGATATATTGCAGGCCCCAAGGAAAAAGTTTGAAAGGACCCCTACGTACGTACCACCCAATGACAAAAAATGTATATAACACATGTAACTTTGACAGGGAAGGTGGGCCCCTCTCAGCTCTGGGCCCCATAGCAGCTGCACTGCCTGCACCTATAGTAGCTACGCCCTTGCATGTGTTGTGTAGTATACTGATGTCAGACGCTCAATTTGCAGCCCGACTACTCCATGCAGCATCCACAGCTACAGGTGGAGTGTGCAGGAAGGTCCTGTTGAAAAATAGGGATACTCCTGTGAGGAGAGCTCACTGAGGCCAAGGCATCCAGCTTACAGACTTCCTTCTGGTTCCCGGATAATAAGGTAACAGTACAGGCCATTATGAGAAGCTGCTCCCACTGACAATAGTAGATAAAACTAAAGCAACAAGTTACAGCGCAGCGCTGGGGTATCGACGGCTGGCTGGGTCCCGGCCTTGCAGCCCTGCCCTCACACGTGGTATATGTGCTCTCCCTTCGTAATTCGGGCCACGCCCCCAAGTTGGTAACCGCACGATTCAACTGTGGAGCTTTTACACAGGGCTCTGGGTGATCACCACCAAGTGTGACCACGCCCCTTACACACTTAGCCACGCCCCTTAGGCCGAAACATTGTTGAGTGAAGAGCTTTGCTTGCTGGCCCAGCTCAGCCTGCCTAATACAATTTAAGCAGCAGTCAGTCACTGCCCCTCTCCAAATCCAGCTCACTTCATACTGTATGTGGAGCATAAAAACCACTGGGATTTTGTCACGCAGAGAGGGGAAGTAGGGGAAGTAGGAGAATGGAGCAGACTATCCTGTGTGACCTCTCCACCAGGTGAAACATTCTTTGCACCTGGATTTGCTATTTAACTACTTAACTGACAAATATTTTTGAATATGTATGCATTAAGTAAATGATAGCTATTTAGAGCTAATTAAAGCATATATTTGCAAAGTAATATGCCAAGTGGTTGTCTAGCACCACCCTGTGGGTGTGTCTAGAATACACTCATGTCATTCCTAGCCCCCTCCCCAAATCAAGTCAACCACCCTGCCCTTTTAGGATTCGACCTATTCAATCAAAGTGCTGTTTATCCGACATGTCAGAAAATCCGACTTGTCGAAAAGCACGTGGTAAGCCGCTGATCCGACAGGTTTTAGCCCCGTTTTCGACAATGTCAATCCGACTTTAAATGAAAGTCGGCTAATTGAATACTGTGATGTCGGATCCTTTCCGTCAGAAAGGATCCGACATCAATTGAATACATCCCAATATCCCCCCATCCCTGTGAATTTTCCCCTTACTCTGTAGACTTTGATCCCCTCCAGTATTATTATCCTTTCCCCATCCTTCCCCAGTAGTCCTAAATCGCTATGTAACATTGGGGGTCATTCCGAGTTGATCGCTAGCTGAATTTGTTCGCTGCGCAGCGATCAGGCTAAAAATCGGCAGTTCTGCGCATGCGTATGCGGCGGCACGTGCGACGTATGGGCTCAACGAACGATGTAGTGTTGCACAGGGTCTAGCGATGCATTTCAGTCGCACTGCTGGCCGCCGAGTGATTGACATGAAGTGGGCGTTTCTGGGTGGCAACTGACCGTTTTCAGAGAGTGTGCGGAAAAACGCAGGCGTGCCAAGAAAAACGCAGGCGTGGCTGGGCGAACGCTGGGCGGGTTTGTGACGTCAAATCCGGAACTGAATGGTCTGAAGTGATCGCAAGCGCTGAGTAGGTTTTGAGCTACTCTGAAACTACACGAAAAAAATTTGTAGCCGCTCTGCGATACAACTGTTTGCACTTCTGCTAAGCTAAAATACACTCCCAGTGGGCGGCGGCATAGCGTTTGCACGGCTGCTAAAACTAGCTAGCGAGCGATCAACTCGGAATGACCCCCATTATTCCCACCCTAGTGGCTAGAAAACTCCCTATTTTCTCCACCCCTCCATCCCAGTAATGCTCTTAAGCAGAGCGCAGTGGAGCATGTGACATGCAGCTCAGTGAGGACTGATCAGTAGCACTCGGGCGGGCTTATAATCACACGTCAGTCCGCTGTGAGTGCAGTGCAGTGATCCACAATCCAGTGCTCAGAGAGGGACAACTCGCCTGTGTTTGCATCCCACATGCATCCATGCCAGACAAGTTCTCATCAATTAATTACTTCAACACAGGTGACTGCAATCATTAATTAGGTTAGGAGTCCTGTACCTGGTAGAGGGGGCCAGGTTGGAGGGTATGGACTGTCAATCACTGACGGTAGCTGCCGATCTGTGTCTGAGGTGGCAGACAGGTCATGCACAGTACAAATAAGGTAAATATATTGGTATTAAGCGCCAGCAGCTGAACCAATGCTTAAATGTTTTTCATATTTAAATAAATATTATATACACACACTACAGAAATAAAAAAGGAGAATTCCTATCTGGATGTCTTCTGTCAAATTCAGGCCTGCCAGACTAAAATATTGAAAAGCAGAGGAAATAGCTAAATGCTGGAATTCCTCAGCCGCATCTCACCAACATGTAATAGCAAACCATCTCATTTACCTGCTATAAAATAGCATGTTCTGGAGACTTATTGTGGTATCCAAAATAAATAGTTATTGTTACAATCAAAATCAGGTTTAATGTCAGGGCCCACAAATACAATAGCCTCAACCTTAACCTCCAGCATAGTTATCAGTAACTGGCGAGAAAAAAATGATCAATTGTCGCTATATAAATCAAAGCTTGTCACATATACAGTAAATCACAAGAAAGTGGGCACAGTTATCAAAGGAACCTGATCCCAGGTAGGGCAAAGCATTTTTACTAAGGGGTACATTTACTAAGCAGTGATAAGAGCGGGGAAGTGAGCCAGTGGAGAAGTGCCCATGGCAACCAATCAGCACTGAAGTAACATCTCTCATTTGCCTAATGTAAAATTATACAGAGCTGCTGATTGGTTGATGGGGAAACTTCTCCACTGGCTCACTTCTCTGCTCTTATCTCTACTTAGTAAATGTCCCCCTAAGCCTTGGATGGAGATAAAGTGCACAGAGATAAAGTACCAGCCAATCAGCTCCTAACTGCCATGTTACTGGCTGTGTTTTAAAATTGACAGTAAGGAGCTGTTTGGTTGGTGCCTTATCTCTGTCCACTTTATTTCTCTCCAAGGCCTAGTAAATAGACCTCACAGACTTGTGATTCTCAACCTAACCTGGGGTACTTATTGTGATGTTCACGGGAACTTACAAAAAACCCTGTATTGGTAGTGTGGACCGTTACAACCAGGTAATAATTCACACTTGCCTGCTCTCTCGAAACGGCCGGGAGGCTTCCAAATCTCTGGGGGCACTCCCAGCCGTCCAGAAGAATACTGAAGTCTTCCCGGGTGTGCCTGCGCCCGCCCGGCACTGTCCACCTCCCAAGTAAAGTGGGCAATCCGGGGGAAACGATGACACAAATCACACTGAATCGCGTTATCATAGCCTTTCCCCTAGGGTTGGGCCACGGTGATGCAATTGTGCCAGCATTCCACCGTCAATTTATACTACACCATGCCCCCCACCATGATGAAGGCAGCAGCCAGAAAGTCAGTGATAATTAGACACAAAAGGTCAGATTCTAACCATGTGGCTGATTGTCTAAAGGTGGGTACACATTAATAGATATATCTGCAGATCAATTGATCTGCAGATATATCTATGGACGGATCGGGCAGTGTGCTGTGCATACACACTGCCCGATCCATCGGGGACTGACGTCATGAACTGGGCGGGCATGTACACACGCCCACCCAGTTCAGCTGTCAATCACTGCCGGCCGCCGCAGCATGTGTACGGGCGGTCGGCCGACCGCCCCGTACACACACAGCGACGCGCCAATATATCGGTAGATATATTGGCCGTCGGCTGTGCTGCGCGGTCGACGCGATACGTCTGTGAACGACGGAGTTCACAGATGTATTGGCCGTACACACTGGCCGACGGACCCGCGATATATCGGCCGTTCAAGAGAACGCCCGATATATCGACCAGTGTGTACGGGCCTTAACTCTACCTGGACCTATTCAATCAACACTGCTTCCCCAAGAGGTGCACTTAGCACAGAGTTTTCTTCATAGTCTCAGATGCTGCAAGGAAGAATCCCGTTAGAGTGCAGTCTTTGGGACATAGGGCCTAATTCAAGGTTGATTGCAAAACAACATTTTCCTCTAATGGACAAAACCATGTGCACTGCAGGTGGGGCAGATATAACATGTACATAGAGAGTTAGATTTGGGTGGGTTATAGTGTTTCTGTGCAGGGTAAATACTGGCTGCTTTATTTTGACACTGCATTTTAGATTTCAGTTTGAACACACCCCACCCAAATCTAACTCTCTCTGCATATGTTATATCTGACCCACTTGCAGTGCACATGGTTTTGCCCATTAGAGGAAAATGTTGTTTTGCAATCAATCTTGAATTAGGCACATAATGCATGGGGAAACCCGTAGATTCAAGCACTTAACACCGAACCTGTGGGTTAACGCGCTGTCTGCGGATTACCACGTAGGGAAATTGGCAATTGAATAGGTGAATAGGTGTTAAACCTGGAATTTTACCCATGCCATAAACACAGCCTGGAATTAATTATGCCCCATACGAAACACATTGTCCTAGTGACCTCTAGCTCCTAGTTACAATGTCAACATACTGTATCAAAGTTCATTAGGACAACTTGTGTATTATAAGGATTGGCGTGGATTCTACTGCTAATAGAAGACACCATGGGCCGGATGTAATGAAGTCCGGGTTGGTCGGAGGGGCGGGTTCCCGGACGAACTCTGACTTTTTTTTAAAGCAGTAATCATTTATAAGGCATGGTTTTGCCATGTACATGACTGCCCCTTTAAAAAAACATCCAAGTTTTTCCTCCGGCCAACTCAGACTTCATTACATCCGGACCCTTGTGTTTTATAGTCATTAAACTACTTGGTGACTTACTGTATATCCTTATAATTTACAGAAGGGAGTATATTATCTCCCATATTATTCAAACAGTAATAACTTACATAGTAACATAGTATCTAAGGTTGAAAAAAGACAATTGTCCATCGGGTTCAACCTATTTGTGGTCTCCTATGCACGATTATTTTGTATAAAATTTTGACTGAAGTTGATGACTGCCGTTACGTTTTACCCCTCTTTTTTTATAATAACCATAGTGCGTGACTATGCCCCGTAACCCTGGATATCCTTATCCATTAGGAATTTATCGAACCCATTCTTAAAGGTGTTGACTGAGTCGGCCATTACAACTCCCTCAGGCAGGGAATTCCAAACACAGTATTGTCCTTACCGTAAAAAAGCCTTTACGCCGTATTATGCGGAATCTCCTCTCCTCTAACCTGAGCGAGTGTCCACGAGTTCTCTGTGTTGATCTAACCAAAAACAGGTCCTGCACAAGATCTGTATATTGTCCCCTTATATATTGGTAAATGTTGATCATGTCCCCTCTTAATCTCCTCTTTTCCAGTGTAAACATGCCTAGTCTTGCAAGCCTTTCCTCGTATTCCAGCGTCTCCATACCCTTAATTAGTTTGGTCGCCCGCCTTTGAACCTTTTCTAGCTCCAGGATATCCTTTTTGTAGTAAGGTGCCCAGAATTGTACACAGTATTCAAGGTGTGGCCTCACAAGTGATTTATATAATGGGAGTATAATACTCTCGTCCTTAGCATCAATTCCCCGTTTTATGCATGCTAATATCTTATTAGCCTACTTTGCTGCAGTCCTACTTTGGGTACTACTGCTTAGTTTGCTATCTATGAGGACACCTAAGTCCTTTTCTAGTACAGAATCCCCTAATTTTACCCCATTTAGTAGGTAGGTGTTATTTTTGTTCTTGTTACCACAGTGCATTACCTTACACTTGTCTGTATTGAAGTGCATTCTCCATTTCGCTGCCCAAGCTTCTAATTTAACTAAGTCATTCTGAAGTGACTCAGCATCCCCCTCTGCATTTATAACTTTACACAATTTGGTGTCATCTGCAAAAATTGACACCATGCTCTCTAGACCTTCTGTTAGGTCGTTAATGAAAATATTGAACAATAGCGGTCCTAATACAGAGCCTTGCAGCACACCACTTAGCACTTCAGTCCAAGTTGAAAAAGATCCATTAACCACAACGCGCTGCTCCCTATTATCTAACCAGTTTTTGACCCAAGTGCATATTGTGCTTCCTAGCCCTGATTCTTGTAGCTTGTAGATAAGTCTCATGTGTGGTACAGTGTCGAACGCTTTGGCAAAATCTAAAAAGTTTACATCCACCTCTTTACCCTGATCTAGGTTTGCGCTTACTGTTTCATAGAAGCCAAGTAAGTTGGTTTGACAGGATCTGTCCTTCATAAACCCATGTTGATTCTTTTTAATGACCTTATTGACTTCAAGGAACTTCTGAATACTATCTCTTAGAATACCTTCCAATACTTTCCCCACTATAGATGTAAGACTAACTGGTCTATAATTACCTGGTTCAGCTTTCTTCCCTTTTTAAATATAGTCACTACTTCCGCTATACGCCAGTCTTTGGGAACCATACCTGATATTACTGAATCCTTAAAGATCAAAAATAGCGGTTTTGCAAGTTCAGAGTGAAGCTCCATTAGAACCCTTGGGTGAATACCATCAGGACCTGGTGACTTATTAATCTTTAAATGTTTTAATCGGTCACAGACTACTTCCTCGCTTAAATAAGTACCTATCAGTGGGATATTCTCATTATTGAGATTATGTGTTAGTCCCTGAATTGGGTCCTCTCTAGTAAATACTGTTGAAAAAAACTCATTTAGTGTGTCCGCTATGTCATTATCATTTTTGCTTAAGACTCCCAACTTGTCTTTTAAAGGGCCTATACTCTCCTTCTTTAATCTCTTGCTATTAATGTAGAACTGGGGTTCTGGGATAAATGACAATGATTAATACTGAGTTTGTCTATGGGAAATTGTTGTCCTAGATGATTTGCAGCAGAGACAAGTGTTAGGGCTTATTCACACCTATACGCAGTTAATGCGCTTTTCAATTGCTAATTCCAGGAAACCTCATTAAACAAGATATGAAGCACAACCTATTTCTCATGTATTGATAAAGGCACAATGTATGCAAGAGAAAGGAAAAAAGGCATCATTATAGCGCCCATCTTCCCAGTGACGATGTGTGAATGAGCCCATGCGGATGTGACAGATCTGGGGATTACTTACTCCTGTTTGGGGCTCTTTTATTCCGTAAAAAAACAAAAAACAAAAAAACACTAATATAATAAAATCGAATTAGCAAACTTCACACTTCTATTTTATCTCGAACCTAATAATTTCCACAGTGCGGATTTGTTGTGGTGCAGTTTTTATTCTTATGTTATACAATTTTCCTAATACAGGTTGAGTATCCCTTATCCAAAATGCTCGGGACCAGGGGTATTTTGGATATGGGATTTTTCCGTATTTTGGAATAATTGCATACCATAATGAGATATCATGGTGATGGGGCCTAAATCTAAGCACAGAATGCATTTATGTTACATATACATCTTATACACACAGCCTGAAGGTCATTTTAGCCAATATTTTTTATAACTTTGTGCATTAAACAAAGTGTGTGTACATTCACACAATTCATTTATGTTTCATATACACCTTATACACACAGCCTGAAGGTCATTTAATACAATATTTTTAATAACTTTGTGTATTAAACAAAGTTTGTGTACATTGAGCCATCAGAAAACAAAGGTTTCACTATCTCACTCTCACTCAAAAAAGTCCGTATTTCGGAATATTCCGTATTTCGGAATATTTGGATATGGGATACTCAACCTGTATGTGATTATCCAGATTAACTGTGACACTATACAATTTGTCCATTACAACAGTATTGTACTTGGTTCTTATGTATGAGAATAAACATGATTTTAAGGAAACCTGGGGCTCACCTGATTCTGCTACTATTTGAAATAATGTATTTGCTATATTATTATTACAGAACCATTAAACCTGCCCAATCAGAAGCATCATCTGCGTCATACATCTCAATGAATGCAAGCTCTCAAGTACATGGCCTTCTCTGCCATCTGTTTTGTGTCTGCACCTTCTCCATCAAACTATGGGGGTGATGTACTAAGCAGTGATAAAAGTGGAGAAGTGAGCCAGTGGAGAAGTTGCCCATGGCAACCAATCAGCATTGACATAACATCATTTGCATACTATAAAAGTATACAGAGCAGCTGATTGGTTGCCATGGGCAACTTCTTCACTGGCTCACTTCTCCACTTTTATCACTGCTTAGTACATGTCCCCCTATATCCTTGTTCTGTTTCTCTGTATGATGTGTTGTGTTTGTGTCACTGCAGAGCTTTATGACGCCTTCTCAACAAAACTGATGAATAATTATGTTGTGGTTGGAGACCACTATTCCCAGTCTTTGCGCCTTCTGCAAAAGACCGGCAACACAACAGCGACAAAGTGAAGGCAATGGGCCTGGAGGGTCTAAGGAGGAGACCCCACACTTATCTGCTACAAGTTGCATTATGGGCCTTATTCAGGTCCCGATGGACCTATGGCGCATAGCGCAAAGTACTGATTTTCGATACTTTGCGCATACGCCTTCCCATACTGAGCATGTGCACTACGGGTCTGGCGGGTGGCGGAGAGGGGTTGGCGATGGCCTCCATATCTCAAAACTGAAGTGTGTCACTGCTGTTGTTGCGAAGGGACGAGGCCTGGATCTACGTCAGAGGATGGAGATTTCCTGTTCTCTTGGTAGCTCCTGCGGTGGCCGGCTTACACAACCCCATAGGTCACACTGCCGGCCAATGGTGATGGAGATGATCTGATACTGTGCCTTAGGATGCAGCTCAGATCAGTAATGCATGCAGGAGGCGTAATACCTGCTGCATTACCATATTAGTGCTATCACTGCTGCTTAAATATAAGCAATAGTGATAGCAACTCCATCAGCATCTCAGTCAGGCCCTACTGTATGTCCATAAGGGGCCTATTCAATAATAGGACCATTACACATATGGAAAAGCTAGTTTCTGCATATTTATTAACAGCACCATTAATTACTAATTTTTCAGATGTGGCCACCTAGTATTCAACAAACTCAGAAAGCTAAACGTTTTCTGTGGTTCCCAGAGACCGCTCCTTGCTATGGAAAGGAGGTCCAAGTTGTGAAGAGGGATCCAATCAGGCCCCTCTACCCCCTGGCCTCCGGCCTTTTGTCCCCTGTGGCAGTGTGCATGTGTGAACTCACATATGCACAAGGGGCAGACCCAGAACTGATTTAGCAGTCTTATGGATTTCGGAGGCAGCTGATATTTGGATCAGCTGTACCCGCACCGGAGCAATGCTGAATTGCTCCGATAGTTGAGTATAAACCTCCACAACTCACGGTGTCCCTTGATAACGAAGAGTCAACTGAAACAAACATTCCAAGGAATACAAATGGACAAAACTGAGGACCTAATATGCCTACAGCTTAGTCCCAAAGTCAACGTCCATCACATCAGCACTTTCTGAGCTGCTTTTCCTGGTTTTCCAACATTACATCCTGAGGTCCAGACTGGCCCCTGTGGTATGTAAATTAATCTATATGGAGTTCTGTCTACTCTGCAACTCCATGTAATGCTAAATGAACATTAATAAGTCGCCTCAAAATGTTTCAGTAAGCATGCTAGCTATTATAAAGGCCACACACTAGAGACATTGTCAGCTGAGCCATCCTCTCGAGTTGGCTGACAGTGAAACACCCTCAGTGTGCATAGAGTTCCTGCTATATCTGAATGATTTACAAGAGGATTGTGGTAATAATTGGTATCTCTTTTCCATGCGAGTGGCATTTGATCGCTATGTTAAGCTCACTTCCCCAGCAAGCATCTTATTAAACATTTGTTGTTAAAGAACAATGCACCCAGAGCAGACAGGGAGTGAATGCACTGACACTGCTGTCATGGCTTCTCATCTGAGCTTACACCTCCTGATCCAAGAGCCAAGTCAGACTACCGACAAGACACATGCAATTTTCCTTTCAATTCAGACATCAGAGCATTGGGAAAACATGAACCTGTAGCACGTCTGGGCCTCAATCCACTACAGACTGGCATTCGTATCTGTCTTACTTCTTTCCCCTGATGTTTGCTACAGGATGGGAAATCATGGAATTACGGTGTCAGACAGGCTCACAAGTCAGGTTCATTGCAAAAGTTAATGATGCAGACGGAGTAGTTGGGGCACTAGACAGTGACACCCCCTGCTACTGTTCTATTAACAGGCAAATTCTGCAAGAGGAAAAGTTAGATTTAATGATGATGATAATCCTGCTTTATAAAATGTCAATCTCTGTCTGATCATACAGTGTGCATTTATATTGTTTTCTGATACCAAGTTTGCAGGCCTCTTTGTCCTGGAGGTGTCATACCCCCTCTCAGCCCCTGCTGGTGTCTCACCGGGTATCCGGTCTCCACAGTATTGGTCAACATGCATTAGGTCGACAGGGTTTCTAGGTCGACATGGTCACTAAGTCATGTTCTAGGTCGACATGACAAAGGGTCGACATGAGTTTTTCACTATTTTTTTTCCATTTTTTTTTACTTTTTCCATACTTTACGATCCACGTGGACTACGATTGGGAGCGGTAACTAGGGATGGACATCGAATTGCGATGTTAGTGTTTTTACCAATTCCATGGCGGCATTCCGATGTTTGCTGCCATCGAATGGTAACAATTTGATGGTTTTCCGATGGTTAGCTGACTTACACACTGAAAGCTGCGCTGCCCCTGCTCCTTTGTTGATGCTTTCCCTGCATCAGAGGAACATCTTGGTGACACATTGGAAGTTTTCTCTGTGCCTCAGGCGTGACCCGCTCGGTCCCTCCCCTCTCCCAGGCTGCTGTTAGGCAACAGAGCAGATTACATGCTGTGATTGGTTCTCTGACCCTGCGAGAACCAATCAGAGCACAGCTCTTGCCACTGCAGCAGCAGCGATGGGAGCCTGGCTGTGTAACTCTCCTCCATGTCTGTGGTGTCATATAGGTAACTGGCCGCGACGTCACTCAGGTTACTAGAGCAGTGGCTGCGTCCAGTGCTGCAGCTGCTCCGCCTCCTCTTGTAATATCCCATCTCTCGTCTGGGCCCCGCCCTCAGTCCCACCTCTAGACCGACCCCATTAAGCAATAGTGCGGCAAATTGCGCATGCGCAAACATCGCAATGGATTTACGATCTAATGCTTTTAATGTGATGGTTAACTAACATCGCATCGGAACATTCGATGGCGGAAGCCATCCACTATTCGATAATGGGCTTCCGATGTCCATCCCTAGCGGTAACCTGTGCCGCGAGCCATGCGAGGGGACACGGTGCACTAATTGGGGTTCCCAGTCACTGTATGAAGAAAACAACACAAAAAAAGTTAAAAACCTTATGTCGACCTTTTGTCATGTCGACCTATTTTGGGTGTCAACCTAGTTACTGTCGACCAACAGTGGTCGACCAAGACACTGTCGACCTAAGTGTGGTCGTCCCTATGAACCACACCCGTCTAACCGTTATCTGGTGCCTGGAGAGACACACTTCTGTTGTCTCCAGGAGTTACGCCACTGGTGTTGAGGAGATTATCTCTGAATGTTAGGGGAAATTGGTTTATTGTTAATAAATATACTGGATAGCTTTAATAAAATAATTTTCAAATCGTGCATTGCTTGCAGCATATATGCTTACAAAATAGTCCATCTGGAGAGAGCACAGAAAGATGGAGCATCCTGTATGCAAATAGCCTGGCCCTGCTTCAAAGTGTAGCTACATAGTGATCTCTCGCATGTAGCCCATCCGAGACAGAGTAATACCCCTTTTTCACCCAAAACCCAGGTCTGACCCGGGTAACTGGACATGGTATCAAGCCGGGTCACTGCAGTTTACAGTGTTCACACTGCAGGCTCGACCCGGGTTAGTGGCAGGTCTCCCTCTTCCCAACACTTGGAGATGACATCATCTCCATGGCCTGGTGATCTGAAGCTCCATAGCCTTTGAATGGAACCCAGGTCGGAGGACCCGGGTATTCCATTTACACTGCACCCTTACCCAGGTCCAACCCTGCGCGCTACCCGGGTCAGATTCCCAGGTCACTGGACCTGAGTAATAGCTCTTTCATACCGCTAAAGCCGGGTCCCATCCAGTACCTTGTACACGGGTCCAACACAGTACGACCCAACATTGGCCCCTTTCACACTGCGCAGCTGTACCAGGCTTATTGCCGGGTCAGCGGTCCCGTGCCCCGGGTTGACGCTTGGAGAAGAGATCATCTCCGTGGGCCGGCTTTCCTATAGTGTGAACGGGTCCCGGGTGACATCAACCAGGGTTACCCATTCACACTGCACAGTGACCAGGGTTGACGCCAAGCTCAACCCTGGTCGCTACCCAGGTTGAAATACCGGGTCGCCGGACCTGGGTTATTTCTCCTGGCGTCTGTATGCAATAACCTGGGTTATTTTTTGCAGTTTGAAAATGGAATTATCTTTCAAAGACCCATTTCCACTTAGCCGCGACCGAGGTAGACCCGGGTTATTGCACCAGTGGAAAAGGGTATCTGACACTGTATAGGACTCGGGTCGGCAGCTAAATCAGATTATTTGTAGAGCTGTCTCTAATGCAAAGGTCATATAATAATAGCACTGTGATTTTTTTTTAACATACATAATGCAAAACAATTATTTTACTCCCAACTGACAGGTTCTCTTTAAAATAACTAGAAATCTTTTTATATATATAAGATATGTAGCTGCTTCCTTTGTGTTGTTATTCCTGTCTTGATGTCATTCTTATAGATATAAGAGGGATAAGTGTTTACAGCACTTCAAAACACACCTATTACTTCTTGCTGTCCTTCATTTACATTAAATGTGAAAATAAGTCTAAGATTTTATAAAAAGCAAATGGAATAACAATGTAACAATTGGAATGTGCAATAGAATATACCTATGCTTTATACATAAATGCCACTAAAAAAATACTGAAGATTTACTGTATATACTACTCAATTTGTGCATATTAATAGAATTTTCAACAAAGTGGTATAAAATGAAATGTAAAGTATATCTGTAGCGTCCATGAACATTTCAAGGTGGTATACGCATACCTCCCAACATGACCCTCTCCAGGAGGGACAGAATGCTCTGCTTCTGGACTTCCCTCTTAATTTATGATTGTCTGCACCTATGTTGAACAGGTTAATGGATAAGAAAGGTGTTTCAGCACAGGTGATGGCAATCATAAATTAAGAGGAAAGTCCAGGAGCAGAGCATTGTGTCCCTCCTGGAGAGGGTCATGTTGGGAGGTATGGGTCAGGGCAGAGGTTCTCAAACTCGGTCCTCAGGACCCCACACAGTGCATGTTTTGCAGGTAACCCAGCAGGTGCACAGATGTATTAATTACTCACTGACGCATTGTAAAAGGCCTACAGGTGCAGCTAATTATTTCACTTGCAATTCTGTGAGGAGACCTGCAAAACATGCACTGTGTGGGGTCCTGAGAACCGAGTTTGAGAACCTATGGGTTAGGGTATTTATCACACAGCAGTTTACAGTGGCACAATGCAACGTACTGCTGGATAATTGCACAGCAGATAATAATGGGTATAGTATGAATCCTAAAGCCCCGTACACACTGGGCGACACACTAGAAGATATGAACGATAACAATCTTTTTTTTTTAAATGATCTATCGTTCATATTGTCTAGTGCACAGGTTCTCAAACTCGGTCCTCAGGACCCCACACAGTGCATGTTTTGCAAGTCTCCTCACAGAATCAAAAGTGAAATAATTAGCTCCACCTGTGGACCTTTTAAAATGTGTCTGTGAGTAATTAATACACCTGTGCACCTGCTGGGTTACCTGCAAAACATGCACTGTGTGGGGTCCTGAGGACCGAGTTTGAGAACCCCTGGTCTAGTGTGTATGGATGACCGATGCGCACACCTGCTGGGTTGTTCTCATTCATCCATGATCTACCGAACATGCAGCTCAATGTCAACTATATCTTTGAGCTGCATGTTTGGGGAGTGAGGAGGATAAAGTCACTGAACAATATCGTACATTGATATCGTTCAGTGTGTATGCACTGGCGATCTCCTCTAATTAGCAATCAGCAAAATATCGGTAATTGCTAACTAGTGGACGTCACCCAGTGTGTAACTACCTTAAGGAAACAGTGGAAGTTGACCGAATCGCAATCGCGTTCTCAACCTCTGTCATAGAATAGTAACGATATGCAATGATGGCTCACTTCACTGCACTGATCTGTGCCGCAGACAAGACTATGTAAAATGCAATTGTACATTTGTTATAATCTATGCCTCAATAACTGCAGCCCGTCTTAGAATGACATAAGCCCTGCTACGACTAATGAGAGACCTTTTCCTCTTTAATGTGTTTTTGTTCCCCATCAAACTGAATTTTCTGCACATGATAACATCGGCCTCTCTGCATCTAACTGTACTCACAGCGTATTACTCTGTCATATCTCAATCTCTGCATTTCCAGCCATAAAATAGTTGAATCTCCAGAAAGACATTTTGCAAACCATTATGGCCATATCTGCCAGAATAGACTTTACATATCTCAGATCTTCAAAGCTATCAATGATGCGTCTATATCTCAGTAATCTAGCCTCTCTTTTAGACTCTCCCTAGAGAGACCTCCCTCTATCCAGCCGGAGTGTCGCTCACGCAACAACAAAGTACCAGAAAACCACTAAAACATGAGTTAATAAAAAGTATATTATCAGCAAAGTATTTTGTAACTAAGGCAGGGTATAAAAACTGTACACTGCAAAATCTAACACTGCAGAAAATCTTTTGGAAATGGCATTTATGTGTCATAGCCAAGTGTTGAAATCTACATTATATAAGAAAAATGTAGATTTACTGTAGCAAACTATGGAAACATTATTCTCCACATTGGATGCAGAACGTGGGCCAAATTTAAACTTGCCTGGGCTAATGTTCATAACAAATGCTGCAACAGTATGGGTAGGAGCAACTAGCAGTCAGCTCCTGAGGAGTCAAGATTGGCCCAGATTTATCAAGCCTTGGAGAGTGATAAATAGCATGGTGATAAAGTACCAGCCAACCAGCTCCTGTAATTTTTCAAAAACAGCCAGTGACATGGAAGTTAGGAGCTGATTGGTTGGTACTTTATCACCGTGAAATTTATCACTCTGCAAGGCTTGATAAATGAGGGCCTTTGTTTCATATAGGGGGATGGAATGTAGAAAAGACAGCGGTGCAGAGAGGGAGGAGGAGCGGGTACTAAGCACCCATCCCCAGCCAGTCCGGGGACAACACCATAAACTATTCCCTGAAGACTGTGTAGCCAAGTTCTGATATTCACAATATGGTAGGGCCATGTCCCCCAGTACCAAGCTCGACAGATCTCCCTGTTTCCAGGCACCATAGCAAAATTTAAGTAAGGGCCCTGGAATTCCTCTGTGCAGCCTTCTGTAGCCACCTGATTTGTTCTGAGAGTGGCAGAGAGGGAACTCCTGTAATATGCACAGTCTGGTGCATGCGCCAACTAGGTGAGGATTTCACTCTGTACTTTTCATAGCAGAATAGGATGCTTTTGGGGGAATGGGGTTTTGTAGTAGGCTTCTCTCACCTCTGGTCCCCATAGCAGCCACAAGCCCTGCACCAGTGGCAGTTTCACCACTGGGTGAACGCTTATCCTTTTATGACCCCACTGTTGCACTACAGGGTAGGCAGAAGACACTATTGAAAGTGAAGAGGGTGTGCAAAATTGGTAATGTCCAAAAACAGGCAGCCCCTTCAAGGTTAAATTAAATACATTGTATCAATATCACTGTTTGACCTTTGTTTAAAATGATTTTTCTCCAGTTATAGCATGTGAGTTTTCAAGAATTACATGGAAATTTGCATTCAAAGCTCCCACACAAACACAAGTAGAGTATACTATCTTTAATAATATAATTTTATGTATTTTCTAATAGAGATATCTTGACCAGTGGGCAGTGTGAAGGCAAATTGCATTACTGACACATGTTCAGAGTATGGATGGAGGGATCCGCCCACACATGGGAGAAAAAGTAGGTGTTACAGGCTGGGGCCTGTATGTCCAGTCCAAGTGGGACTGTGGAAACCAGTCAGAACTCAGTATCCATGGGAGCTGCTGAGGGCCAGGAGGCCTGCGTTTAATCCTAGAGGAGACCGCTAAACTCAAGGACTAAGCTACGCATTGTTGAGAATAAGCCATGCCGGAGAGCCTGAATGTGAGTAGGCTGAAGAGCTTACATGTCAGCAGGCCAGACCCTGTGACTATACCCTGTCAGAGCAGGACTGAGACTTGCGGCAGATTGTAATGGAGTCCGGGTTCACCAGAGGTGTGGGATGTCGGCAGAACTCGGATGTTTTTTTAAAGGGGCAATAACTTACAAAGCATGGTTTTGAATGGGGGCTAGGCGTTTGTTATTTTCTGTCCACTTGTGTTGTTTCCTGATTTAATGCTAAAAGTACATGTTACGTTGATTTAGATGAAAAGCGGTGTTGGATCCTGTTTGAACACCTAGACACTGCACGAATTCACCTCTCTACCAAGCTAATTACCCCTAGCCATCATACCAGGTTCCATTTTTTTTTTACAATTAACATTCCCTCATCATTTGAAACTTTTTTTTTGTTTGCAAGGGGCAAAAAATTAATCGGTGACATGTTAATCCCTGAAATATAAACGTCAGCATGTTCATACATGTCTATCGGTCCAGGTGCCTGTTTTAATATTTATAATGTACAGTTCAATATATTATAGACTATAATATGTTCAGGCCTAGACTCCCTGCCTCAGTGTTCGATGAAAGAACACTAACATTTCTTTACGTACAGGCGGATGTTTAATTCCTTTTTTTAAAAATGTCATGGGTGGGTTTTTCTTTCTTTCCCTTGAGTGACACATAGGAGCATAGAAAATGAATCCAACCCTTGTTGAACTTTATGAGTTGTTTTTTTTAATGGAAAAATATATGCTATTTCTTTACATATACTTTAATCTAATACACGTTTGAAAAATAAATGATAAAAAATTATGACATAAAATGCTTCATTATTGTTTCACTGTTTTCTATTCTTTATCTTACATAATAAAAGGCTACCGCTGCTCCTCACCTCTAGGGGGGGAATTCAAGTGTTTTGTGTGCCACTAGATGGCACACGACGGAGCAATTCTGCAATAAAATGAGTATGGCTGTGATTTTATGAAATGGGCTTATGTGAAACTGGGCATAGCTCTGGCAGATCTATTTTGTCATAAAATTTCAGATGGAGTATGTTGCCGTTGCTGTGTAAATAAATGCCCTAAGTGAGGCCTTCTGCTCATCATCTGTTGTGCCATGAAAAGAATTGTAGTGTGTCGCACACTAAACTGTGACTTAATGCGACCAGTATATAGCAGTCTTTGTGAACCACATGTTCACCAAGAACAGAAATATAACTGATGACAAAGAGGACAGGAAAATATATCTCATCACGTAATTGCATACAATAAGAGACACTCATGGGGTGTTCTCCAATGAGACATGCAAATTTAATTGTGCAATACATGTTGCTTGCTTGTGAAGCCCTTACTATTCAATTAGCTTTATTCAAGTTTCATAGCCTATGGATACCTTTTTCAGCTAATTAGTGAATATACAGCCAACTTTTTTTTTTTTGCAGCTACCTCACGTAATAATACATTTTAAGTTTAGACCATTGTGCATAGTTTTTTCCACACAAAGTAGATACATTTTTCTCTTTAAAGTTATATTTGTATATAAATATGAAATTATGCTTTTTGATGATAGCGTCCCTTTATATAACACGTGTCTATCTCAATGCAAACCTTAATACCTGTTACCCTTCCTAAATATATTCATGTTAAAATGTTACATTCCTTGATTAATTGTAAGATATTATTATTGTTATTTATGTACAAGGGGCCACAAGGGTTCTGCAGTGCTTTACATATGGCAGTGGTTCTCAAACTGTGTGCCTAGGCACCCTGGGGTGCCTCAGGGCACTTGCAGGGGTGCCTTGGATTGGTGGTCCAGGACACATTCAAATTATTTATGGTCAATGTAACTGGCAAAACCAGTGCCGGTGACTGTCAATCATAAAATATTTGGACAAACAGAAGCAAATCCTGTCCCTCACCACACAACTGAACCTAAGAATGACATGTGAACACAATTTACTTAATTTAATATTTCTTTCTTTAAATTTCTCAATAAGAAACATTTGGCTGAGGGGTGCCATGGAAAAACTTCTGACACTCTAGGGTGTAGTGATTCAGTAAAGTTTGGGAACCACTGACATATGGGATTAAACGTGCAGTAAAATTACATAGTATATAAAAGATCAAAGAGATGACAAGTTTATAACTTGACAAATATACCTAATAACATGTAAATATTACCTCAGATTATGCATGAAAATGCGTCTAACTTTTAAGGACACACCCACAAACTCTCTCTCTCTCTCTCTCTCTCTCTCTCTCTATATATATATATATATATATGTATTTATATATATATATAGTTTTTTTTATATATATATATATATATATATATATATATAGTTTTTTATATATATATATATATATATATATATATAATAAAGCTATTTTTGCAAAGCCCGTAGCTCATCCTCAAACTCATGTCACTTAACCAATACTGTAGGTAGATGTACAGTACTGTAAATAATTGGCTGATAGGATAATGTATATTCTAGACCTACCAAACAGACTTCCTCAGTAGACTGAGAACAAGATACCACAAAGTGAGACCTAGCCGCTATGACAGGCCCAGGAAATGCAGTCCACCTGCACACATTGTGATTCCAGTTCAATTAAATACATTTAAAAAAGACCAAAAACATTATATTTAAAAGAATGAAATATTAGAAAAACATATACTGTATGTCATGATAGTGTTCCTTTAAAACCCCTTTGCAGATATAAGTCTCATTGAATGTGTTGAGAAGTTATAACTGCAAGCATGTGTGCAATTAAAAACTGTGGCTGTGGGTGTACAGAAAGGCCATGCAAACTTGATGGACCTTTAATCCTAAACTGCAATGGTTTTCATTAGAGTCACATTAAATAACGAAGATTATTTTGAAAGCGTTCAGCTCACAGCTCTTGCAGCCAGGTTTCCCCTGAGGACAGCTCTGCAATACCCTGATAGGATGATGTCATACTGTACCTAGTGTAGAACTGAATGACATCATCCATTGTAGGAAAAATAAAACCATACAGCATTATCACACCGCATCCCACTCCAGAACATATGAAGGATCAAATTACCCGCTGGAAAACAGAATTGCAGGGAGTGTGAAAAACAGGACCCAAGAGATTGAAAATTAGGAGCAGAATAAAATACATGCGAATCAGCACAGTTCTCATTACTACATAGCAACTATTATATTACGATTAGGAACGCTTACTGATGTTTATAGAAACACAGGATGGCAAAGCAAAGAAAGAAAAAGAAAGAAAAATAAAAAAGTACAGTAGGCTGCGTGTAAAACTCACTACCAATGAACTTTGGTATATAAATATATATATATATATATATATAAAATATATATATATATATATACATATATATATATATATATATATATATATATATACACAGCCATGCAGCATGACGCATCCCAGTAGGATGAGCATGGCTACACTATATATATTTCCCTATAGAATGTAAGCTTGCGGGCAGGGCCTTCCGACCTTCCTACCTCTGTGTCTGTTTATACCCAGTTTTGTTCTATTACTGTTGTTCCAATTGTAAAGTGCAAAGGAAAAATGCTGCACTACATAAGAAACTGTTAATAGATTAATAAAATATATATAAAGGGAGAAGGGGGAACCTGTAATTAGAAATATATACACTGTACTCAAATATATTTTCTAATGATCTGCAATTGTTTGCAATTATTAACTCATCAGCCCCTGGCTCAGGGAACTTGCAATCTAATTTCACACATACAACACACACTAAGACCTATTTATCCAGAATCTATTAAAGCCAACAGTATTTCTTTAGACCATAGCAGAACATAGCTCCCTGGTTGGGAATGAACCCAATGACCCAGTACAGCTATTCAGCATTACTGACCCATCTGCCACAATATCGCCTATTTAACAATTTTTGATCAGAAGGAATCCGTATGTATTTTAAGGATTAATGGTCTCCATCTGTGGTTTATAGGGTAATGCTAAGTTATCTTGGAAGTCTGGGCCCTTCATAAAAAAATGTAAAAAAATACATCCAAGTTTAAAAATTCCCACATTAATGTGTTCAACATTCAGCGTTTATGGTTGGCCTGTGCTTTCAATCCGCCCTCACCATGGACCAAATAACTACGAATCCGCAAATCTATATTCTGAGTTTGCATGTAATTTGGCGCTGGCGTCTTGCCGACTTGGTCAGGAAATCACTGGGTAAAATCAGAAATATCAACATGGGATTAATAAAATGCATCTCTGCTAATATGTTCATTTTTTAAGGTAGTTCAAACATTCACATTTGAAGCAGCTCTAGCGTAAATATCTCAGAACAAATGGCAGAATGTGATACAGGAGGGAGCAGTTGGGATGCCAGACTGAGAAATACATTAGGCCATCTGGCTGAGCCAGCCTCTCCAAAAACCTCATCTTTGTTTTCACCCCCCGACTCCAAACAACACATTTTCCACTGTGATGAGTATACATTTTCCCCAAACACCGACCCTGATCATGCATGCAAATTGTCGCTTTGTTTGCATGATTATTTCTATTAATCAACTGCTATAAAAATAAAAACACTATAAGAGAGGAAGACCACAAAATTGTATTTATAGACGGATGAGGCGGAGGGATCATGGCATCTCAGATCAGAGCAACAATTTATTTGTCATAATGCAGAATAAAACCTCACATAAACGTTTACATGATGGCAGACTATAAACATCCAGCCAACAGCAGACACACACGCTCCGTCAGGGCACACAGGATGTCAACACACACACATTGGCATGTCAGTGAGGAATGTCCTTTCCTTATTGCTTTAGTACATAAGGGCTAAACTATGAGACAGGGCACAGGGCTTTCCCTACTGGTGCATATGTATGTTTGTGGCTCTCTCCGCTTCCCGGCTAGCTTTCGATGGTACTAATGCATGACATTGTTATTTTATTAATTTATGACTGAGCATATTGGCATTTATAAATAATCTGCAGCCTTTCTTGTATAAAATGTGGACAGCAGTCCCATATAGGATAGCAGCCACCATCTGGGCACTGCCATATGCAAAATCTGTCTATTTTAAGCTGTGAGAACAGAATTCTTATGAAATAACAGGCATGTTTTCACTAGGCAGGAAGTTTACACATCAGTTTTTCAAAGGGATACTTCTCATTGGGTGCAGTGAGCTGATGAGACCAATAGAAAGCTGTCAGCCAATTGCCATCTCTATGCTCAGCAAATCCTGCTGAGGTTTAATTCAAAGTTCTGTAACTTTATTAAGGCTTTCACTTCAGGATTCCCAGCAACAGGGATACCAGCATTTTGCTCAATTTATGAGCGAAAAGCTTAGATGAATTTCTAAATTTCTAAATTTCTAATATTTGAAAAAGGAAATGTAAGTCACCATGAGCATAAATTAATTCTTATTAATCCATTGAGCACAACACAGAATAGTTTTCTTGGATGATGAATTACTAGTAGGAAAGTTTACAAATATATCCTGTATTAATTCTAAAATTAGCACTCTACCACTGGTACATTGTGCTATCTTAAACTACCCACATATGTAGGAAAAGAATATAGCGTATAACCTAGTGTCTTAATAGAAGTTAGAATGATACTAGAACTATTAATTACTTTTATGGTTCAAAGTTCCGTGTTTGATAGCATTTATTTATCAACATGTATGTATATAGTGCTAGCACGTTCCATTGCACTTTTAATTGGGAATACAGGGGGTAATTCAGAGTTGATCACAGCAGCAAATTTGTTAGCAGTTGGGCAAAACCATGTGCACTGCAGGTGTGGTAGATATAACATTTGCAGAGAGAGTTAGATTTGGGTGGGTTATTTTGTTTCTGTGCAGGGTAAATACTGGCTGCTTTATTCTTACACGGCAATTTAGATTTCAGTTTGAACACACCCCACCCAAATCTAACTCTCTGCACATGTTATATCTGCCCCCTCCTGCAGTGCACATGGTTTTGCCCAACTGCTAACAAATTTGCTGCTGCGATCAACTCTGAATTAGGCCCACAGTACTAAAGCAAATATTAGGTGCTACTGTGCTAACAGTCAGACCGAGAGGTAGGTGGGCCCTGCTCGCAAGCTTACATTGTTATTGTAGAAAATACTTATGCTCACTTTAAAGTCACAATTAATGTATCAAACAGCATACACTCGCCCTAACAAGTACATTATTAGTAGCACAAACAGAATATGACAATTACTACAAAGAATTCAGGGGTAGAGAAATAATTGTCAAAATAAAATTGGAGGATGGGAGGAAAAAGAGAGAGTGAATAAGAAACAGAATGGGGGGTGAGAAGGAGATAGAATTATTAAACGTTAAGGAGAGTTGGAATAGAACATAAAAGTTAGAATTATAATGATTTGGGGATGATTTACTTAACACCAAAAGTTTTTGCCCTAACTTGGCAGATTTGCGCTCACATACCCCTGTCCATTTAGATTACATTAAAGAGTAATAGTGATTTCTACACTGATTGCAAACTGAATGCGAATACAGGTCTGTCAGGCAAGGGGAAATCTTGTTAGTAAAGAAGTCCCATAGGGAAAGAAAAGCTGAAAAGAGATAAGAAGAGGTGACTGAGAAATTAAGAATAAGAGAGATAGGTTCAGAGAGAGAGAGAGAGAAGAAAGAAAGAAAGAAAGAAAGAAAGAAAGAAAGAAAGAAAGAAAGAAAGAAAGAAAGAAAGAAAGAAAGAAAGAAAGAGATGGGAGGCTAACATTAAAAAAGGTTATTAGAAAGAAAACGATAAAGGACAAATAAGAGTGAACATGGGAATAAGGGATTTAAGAGAAAGAGAGGATGATGAGAGGTAAGAGAAAAAACTTTATGCACAATTTTGGAAAAATTAAAAGGAAAGACAGCATAACTGGAAGAAATTAATAAAAAAAGGGAAATAAGAAAATTAAAAATAAAAAGGATGGCAAAATAACAGAATAAAAGAGAGAGTGAGAGATTAAATAAACACGATCAGTAAAATATATATATATATATATATATATATATATATATATATATATAGTCAAAACTACTGTGTCCCAATAGATTGCAAGGTTGTGTGCAGGTCTCTCTTACTGCATTCCCAGTTGCAAAGTGCAATGCAATATGTTGACGCTATATAAATAAATATTAGAATTTATATTTACACATACACACTGTACACACACACACACACACACACACACACACACACACACACACACACACACACACACACACACACACACACACACACACACTTTGAGTGTCAGAGCAATGATACAGTATCAGCTGCTGACCCCGGTGCAGTGTAGCTTCTTTGCCTTCTGCACAGATAACTTTCCAGGTTACTAGTTCATGTAAAACGCATCTGAGGCTGCAGCTTCTCACAGGATTCCACTCTAGTCACATCTGTCATGTCTGTGTGGGACTAATTTCAGAAAAGGGCACACACAAAGCAGCTTCTGCTCCATTTCAGAACATCAACACTGGCTTCAGCAAGTATGCACCTTTTTTATAGTCAATCCTATTTCATATATATATTTTAATAAAGATAGATAGATAGATAGATAGATAGATAGATAGATAGATAGATAGATAGATAGATAGATAGATAGATAGATAGATAGATAGATAGATAGTGATATTGGGGAGGGTGGATAAATAATAAGAATACTAGACCAGGGGGTATCAGCCATATTTGTTCACACAAAAAGTTTGAATTTACAATTAATATAATAAAATGTTCTTAAGCAATGGCATCACTACTGTGATTAAAGAAAAGTACAGAAAATGTAAAACCAGCAAAACATTTTCTCCACTACATTAAATTGCAATGAGAAGATACAACTGTGTATAAAAATGTCATTCATTAAAAATTGCGAAGCAGTGTAAGCGATTTAATGTTTTTGTAATATTCTTAGATTGTAAAAGGATTTCAGTGTTATATTGTATTTTCTGTTGAAGGAAACTGCTTTAGTATATTATATTCAATATCTCCAATAACCCATGTTTAATTATATATGTATAAACATACAAGAGACATTTTTCAAGCATCATCTCATTATATTTAAGATTATATTCAATAGCTGAAACATTTTTGCCACATTTGATATAAAATATTTTTACCATACCGAGATAATGTGGTTATTGAATCATAAGGCCATTATAAAAGTGGAGGCTAGTGTTACATTGTACTGCATTTCCCCTTATGTAATGATCTATATGGAATATATAATTGCAGCAGTTATGGTTGATAACAGGATATAAAAAAGCAATGCAATATTACAGGATTTTTTTTTCTTTAAAAGGAAATGCCTGGAGTGTCTGCAGAAAAAGTCCAAAAATACGATGTGAAGTGCATAACATTGTCAGGAAGGAAGGAGGTTACAATGAGACTGGTGTGTTTTATAGGGAAAAAAATCTCCAAAAAAGGCTAGCACACTAACAAAACAATGCATAACAACGCAAACATCAAATGCACAGCCCTGTACCGGCATATGCTGGGCTTTAAGGAAACACTTTTATACTGCACCAGGTCTTAGAAACTGGTACCCACAGAAGCAGCTTAGAACTTTTCACAACTATAAAAAAACAGTGGGCTTTGTGCACGGCTCGACCATCCAAAGTACTTTTATGTGTATTAAATACACCTTGCCGTTGTGTGTGGACCTTGTTACCACTACAGGTCTACAACGTGATTGCCATCGATTAATATGTTCCTATCCGGGGAAAATTGGGTTAATCATGATATCTGGTGGGGTTAACCCTTTCATTACAGCACCGGGTTACAGTCACAGAAAGCAGGGAGTGGTGGTGATAACTTAGGAAGGGTGCCTGCTCTCACCGACGGGCAAGAGAAAGGCATGGAATATAACACTGGGCATATATATATATAAATACAGAGCTGCGAATTTTAGGGCATGTCCCTTTTGCACATGAATAATTGATAGCAGCACGAGAGTTGCTCACTGTACCAGCCAGCCAGGTATAGGTTATCCGCAGTCGTGGGACTACAAGCCCCAGCATGTCCTGCTAATCAAGGCTAGTAGCCGGCATGGTATGCTGGGATCTGTACCAGCTGCAAAGCCACAGGTTAGCAACCTCTGCTCTGTAACGCAAAAGCATGAGCTGGGTATCACTGAGCAATTATACATGATATCCTTGTCTGCTATTCTTGCATTGAAAAGTTCAGTTTAAGCCAGCATGCAATCTATTGCCACCCTGACCTGCCCATCTGTCATCAGTCAACCTTTACCCTTACTCACTGAGCCACCCTACAGTATTACGCACAGAGAGCCCCCTCGTAGTCCTTATGGAATCATCACCTTCCAAACTATTTGTAAGAAATCAAACGGATCTATAATATAATCACCCCCTAGACTCAGAAAGACAAAAGGAAGGTTCTGTTTTCCAGTGTAATTATCGCAGACTTCAATTGGCGTTGTAACACGAATCAGCATATTTATACAGTCGCTTTAGCTAATTGCAGGCAGCTCCAATTTTTTTCAGAACCTTTCTGACCCCAAACATTGTTACAAGAGACTGCAAGTGATACAGCGATACTCTTATTTACATTCCAGTGTTTTATTCTCTATGGTGGAATCTTACCTGTTTGGTCATGGAGTCTATTAACCGTACATAAAAATCCTGCTCTGTCCTGATGCCTGGAAAATAAAAGGGGACGCGTTTAGTTTAAGATCTATCTATCTATCTATCTATCTATCTATCTATCTATCTATCTATCTATCTATCTATCTAATATACACATACAGTAGCTTTTCTGCATAGTGTGTGTGTGTATAATATATATATATATATACACACACACACACACACACACACACACACACACACACACACACACACACACACACACTCACGAACAAATACTTCATAAACCACCCGTTTTTAAAGAAATCAGAAAAAGACTTCATAATATCAGAAAGTGCGAAAGTTGCCATCCATAAATTAACATATAAGCATATTAAGCAGTATAATTTGCAAAAAAAAACCTTTTTAAATTGTAGTTTGTTAAACAGATACAAGAGGCATATTTTAATATTTCATAATTAATCCTGCTACTATTACAACTTTTGTCCCTCGGATGAATATATGAAAATAGAATGATCGCACAAATATTTATTTAATACAAGACCACTCAATGCGGAAGATATAAAACCTACTTCCACATA